>NC_064617.1:674612493-674772493 GCF_023898315.1 Schistocerca nitens | reverse complement strand
AAAGCCTCTGGCTTCTTTCTTAAACATCTACTGCTAAATACAAGTAGCTTGTCCACATCCACATCAGCATACTAAATCAGATAGCCGATGTTACATATCTATTGTGTGCTATAGAAGTATTAATAATCATGCTGTTAAGTTCTCTGAATAAATTATAAAGAGTTAAACATAATATGAAATGCTAAATGTTCTTGGTACAGTGCACAACACAAACAATTTTTTCAGAGATTCGTGGTGTGAGATACAAACAGATCGCGATGCAGTTGGGAGAAATTGTATGATTATCACAACAGTGCTCTATTTCAACAAAATAAACTACATAAGTTCCTTGGAAACAAACAAATACATTATTAGACAATGCTATTGTGTCTTTCCGTGTCAAGTGGTCTAGAGGTTCCCTTGGCCAACACAGATTTTGATGAAATTTTGTATGAGCAATCACACATGTTCCCAATTAACTACTTAATTCACTACTTCTGGAGATAAAACTTCATCCTCCTACAGCTTTCCATTAGTTTACAAACTGAGGGCATAAGTTGATCATTTTTTTAAAACCCCAAAAATAGCTATTTTTGGCCAAGTACTTTTTAAGACTTCTGAAATCTCTTTTAAACCATTACCATTAAAAAGATCACATCCTAAACCACCTAAAAACTATATGTGGTTTTGCAATGCAAGCATATAAGGCCCTTTAAAAAATAAAAAAAAGTGCAAGTGCACTGATAATGAGACCATATTCCACTGGCACTGAAGTTACACCTGACATCTTACTGCATTTTACAACTATTTATTACTCTCTGGGGAAGTCAATATCAAAAGTCTTTGTGACTACAATGTGAGGTAAGGTGTGAGTAACTCGAAAAACTCCAAAAAAAGTTGTCACGACTCGCTGAGACATACGAGGGTGAGTCAAATGAAAACCTTAAATATTTTTTTAAATATTATTTATTGTGCAGAAGTGGTACAAAGCTGTATCACTCTTCAATATAATCTCCCCCCGCGCTCAATGCAAGTCCTCCAGCACTTAAAAAGTGCATAAATTCCTTTAGAAAACAATTCTTCTGGTAGTTTGCGCAACCACTCATGCACCGTGTGGCGCACCTCTTCATCAGAACAGAACTTCTTTCCTCCTATTGTGTCTCTGAGTGGTCCAAACATATGGAAATCACTTGCGGTAAGGTCTGATGAGTATGGTGGATGAGGAAGACACTCAAAATGCAGGTCTGTGATTGTTGCAACTGTTGTATGGGCAGTGTGGGGCCGTGCATTGTCATGTTGCAAAAGGACACCTGCTGACAGCAATCCACGTCACTTTGATTTGATTGCAGGCCGCAGACAATTTTTTAGGACATCTGTGTATGGTGCACTGGTGACACGTAATGCTCCAAAATGACGCCTTTTTCGTCCCACAAGAGAGTCAGCATAACCTTCCCTGCTGATGGTTCTGTTTGAAACTTCTTTGGTTTTGGTGATGAGTAATGGCGCCATTCCTTGCTCGCTCTCTTCGTAAGTGAACCCGATTCTTGCAAGGAAGCCATCACCTTCTTGTGCAAAGCACCGCAGAAGTTCTTCACAAACATCAATCAACATGTCATTCTCTTATTTCAGGAGTCAGCTGCCATGGCACCCATCTTGCAGACACTTTGTGAAACTGGAGCACATCATGCACAATGTGGTGTGCTGACCCATGACTAATCTAAACATGCTGCAATGTCATTCAGTGTCACTCAGCAGTTTTCCTTCACTATGGCTTCAACAGCTGCAATGTTCTGTGGAGTCACAACTCGTTATGCCTGACCTGGACGAGGAGCATCTTCCACTGAAGTCACACCATTTGCGAACTTCCTACTCCATTCATAGACTTGCTGCTGTGACAAACATGCATCACCATACTGAACCTTCATTCGTCAATGAATTTCAATAGGTTTCACACCTTCACTATGCAAAAACCGAATAACATAAAGCTGTTCTTCCCTGGTGCAAGTCGCAAGTGGGGCGGCCACCTTTATACTGATACTGCGACGGTATGTGTGCATCTGCACTATGCTGCCACCTACAGGTCATTCTGCACACCGTCTGTAGCATGCTTACCAACTTACAGGATAATGGCGTGAAATTTCGATTTGTTATTACAAATTTAAGGTTTACATTTGACTCACCCTTGTATTTTTTGATGTGAGTCTAATTGGGTTAGTGTAAAATTAATAATACAACCACAAAACACTGATGGACCTTGCAAAATAACCTGTGCTCCTTTGTTAGCAACTTTGACCTCCAGATCGTCTAATGCCTTATAAACAGTTAAACGCGAACGTCTATATCTTCTCCTAAAACGAGGCATCTTGTTTCCACTCTATAGTCAATGGTTACAGGAGCGTACTCTTGCAATCAGAATCTGGGTACGGTGCTGCTGCACGCGCTGCTGCACGCCGACTGAAGCCGGCTTTGACTGTAGCTACTTATATAACCCACATATACCGTATGTTCATGTTCACATTGAATAAACTTTGGTGAATTTCTTCACAGCTATCTTCCTGGCATTTTTTAGAATGGATTCATGTTTTTGATAATGATTAGTGTATCTTTTTGTTGTGTAATGCTAGTGAGGTGCTAGTTTAAATCTGGTTTAAGGTACAATGTAACACACAGTATGAGACTACTTACTAGCAGTTATTCTGATTCAGGCTCATTTCCTAGTCATTAGGACTTCTGATATTATTTTCCACACAGAATACTAAACAACTGTAGAACCTAATAAAGAACATATGATTTAATTTGAATACCAGTGGAATTTGGGCCTGTTTTCAATGCACTAGTCCTTCTTTTTTAGAGCATTATATCCTCGCTGTGGAAAAGAAATAATAGTTTTTTAGGTGTTTTAGAACATGGCCTTTCTAACAAAAATCATTTAAAAGAATTTGCAGAAAAGGCTTTTTTGTAAAAGTGGGCCAAATATAGTCTTTTTTACATTTTTAGAAAAATTTTCAGTTTTTAAACTATTTGAAAGCAATAGGATGATGAAATTTTATACACTAAGACCTCATACTGGTAAGCTATAACATGCAAAGGTTCAGATTTATTACACACTTATTTCCGGAGATATACAAAAACCAAACTTCACATTTTTTCATCGTTTTTTGATTGACTTTGCTTCACCTTGTTGTTTTTTAGGGCCTTATATGCTCGCACTGCACAATCAAATGTAGTTTTTTTATGTGGTATAGAGCTTGATCTTTCTAATGAAAACAATTTTTAAAAGTCTGCAGAAGAAACTATTTTGTAAGACTGGACCACAAATAGTAATTTTTTGCACTTTTAGAAAAATCTTCAAGTTTGCTCTCAACTTATAAACTACCAAAAAGCAGTGGCAGCATGAAATTACGTATTCTTAGACCTCATATTGGCAAGTTGTTACTTGCACAGTTTCAGGTTTTACTTGCACAGTTTCAGGTTAATTACACAGTTACTTTCAGAGATATAAAAAGCAGAACTTCACTTTTTTTTTCAAGCGTATATTTTTTTGGCTAACTGTGCTTCAAATTATTCATATGTAAATCATTCAGGAAACTTTTTTTTAAAATTATTATTCCACTTAAGAGAGCGCAGAAAGTTGTGCATAATGGCTGAGTTTCGTTTCTTTCAAGAAAATGTTGCCATAGATATTATATCTCAAAGGTGCTGAAAACTCAGGTCATGAGGGAATTTTTTCAGAAATTAGACCACTTGGCGTGGAATGGCTCTATTATTACCTGTTTCTCTCTTCCCCCTCCCCCCCCCCCCCACTAAACCTCCCCACAATCTATAAAAGAATTATTATATGTAATATACATTATTATACATAAAAATACGAACACTACCTTTGCTGAAACTTCATGTGCTGTTTCTTCAGAATCACTCCTCTTTCTTTTTGAAGGATTAGGGGCCCCCTACAACAAAAGTGTAAGATGATACACAGATGGCTTAGTTATCAATCTATATATATTTTTTTATTTTAATCAAACTGGTTATAAACTTCATCATCTAACTGTGTATTACCAAGGCAGTGCAGACCATGGGAGTAGAAGTGTTGAGTAACAGCTGCAGTATAGATTGTATAAATAGCCAGCAGGTTTTACACCACTGTCACATTGAATAAACTTTGGTGAATTTCTTCACAGCTATCTTCCTGGCATTTTTTAGAATGGATTCATGTTATTGATAATGATTAGTGTATCTTTTTGTAGGGAACAAGAAGAGTACAGGAAAATGAAAAAAAAAAGTACCTCAAATAGTTGTGGTACTTACATCCACTTTAGATGGCAAAAATTAAAGTTATGAGAACCATAATAAAGAAATGAAAATATGCTGGATTAACTGCACTTAAATGATGAAGTTCTTAATTTGGTGCATTTTTTTGATGTGACAGCTTTACTTCTCTTCTAGAATTCACTTCACGCAAATAAAGTTAGTTATTTGCATGTTTTGAGGATCATATTTGTGATTCTCACCGTGATACAGAACAAAAATGTACATTGTTGATCATTTATATGACTGCCTTAAGCTACAATTGAAGTTACTTTTATTATCAATTAAATTAAATACGCCGCTGAGAAAGAGGACAAAGACCTTATGGCTAAATATCTCATTCCTTTCTCTGACACACAAAGTGTTTTCATGATTCTCTGCAGGTCAGGAGATTTAACTACCCTCCTCCCAACTATGATAGACTTATTTTCTGCAAAAAGTGCTGCTCAGCTCCAATGTAGGGCGTTCTGGGTAGAGTGTTGGACAGGTTTTGCACCTGAGTGTTCCTTGTATGGACTTGTGACAATTGAGTTAGGTTGTGAGCTTGGTGTAAGGATAGATTAGGATATTTTATAGATTGGTTGGGCAGCATAATACCACTTCAGGAGAGGTGGGAAGGATGTGCCTCACTTCTGGGCACAATGATAAGTAATCAAAGTTATGGTGAGGTGGGTGGAGTTGGGAGGAAACAAACTGGAGAGGCAATGTTCAGTTCTGGATTTTGGCTGGTTTCTGTAGGAAGTGAGAGACAAGTGTTTCCACTGTAGGGATTTGGAGAAGTAAAATAGGTCTTTGACAAATCCAGCATAACTGAATTTGAGTGTGGGGCTGAAGGCAAGATCTTTTTTTATACAACTGAAACTTCTATAGGATTAAGTTGTTTGCTAGACAGGTTCACGGCAAAGTTTTGGATTTGTTTGGGATCTGGGTTTTATGGTACACTGGGAGGGAGTTTTGGGGGTTGCGCCAGTTGGGAAAGGTAGCAAAACAGTGTCTGGGTGCTGTGAGGAGTTAACAGTGGGTTTCACTGGAGGTTACAATATATATTGTTAGGTATTCTCAAATGACAGTTTTAAAATAAAAGCACTTGTTTCTGAAAAACTAGTGAAACCGCTGAAAACAAATATGTTTCAATGCATTTACACAATACCTATTATTTTTTTACATTAGCTATGCTGTTGAATTAGCCCTTTTTATAGTTTATGTTTTTACGAATTCCTTGTGAAGTGAAAGATCCTGATGATTGGAAAGTAGCGTAGGTCACTTCCACAATATAAGAAACTGAAAAGAACATGTGTGCATTTTAATATGTCAATCGGCATACAGTTTGTCTCGTCTTCATGATCATGAATATATTCTACACTTCGGTGTAAAGAATATCTGTAAACAATGAAAATTCCTCTCAAGAGTGCAGCACATATTTAGAAAGCAAAACAGATACGAGTTCTTCAGAACTCTATGAGTGAGGTACTGTGGCGTTTTAGGCACTGAAGTTGTATCTGGAAGGAACAAGGTTCAAATTGCTGTCAAGTTATTCTGATTTAGATCTTCTGTGATTTCTGTGTATCACTTCACAAAAATTCCAAAAGTGTTTCTTCTGCATCAATATCCAATCCAAACTCTCTCTTATAATATAAATATTAATAGGAAACTAATCTTGACTTTTATTTCTTCCTTTCTGTTTTCTTTAGAACTTTTTTGGCAGAAACTAGTTTCCTAGCATGTAAATAGATGCATTCCATATCTATAAAATAACAGCATTGATGCAACCATTGCCATGTGAAGTACCAAATGTTTCTTCTTATCACTTTATAACCGTTACAACAATTAAGAAAAACTAAGAGGAATACAAGCAATGATATACATGAAGTCACAGCTATCTACAGTAAGAGCTGTGCAGTAGGTAAATACATAAAAGAAATAGTTTAAGATTGTACTTTGTCTTTCAAACTTAGATTTTCTTCAAATGCACAGACACATCCTCCATCCCTCCCTCCCTCCCTAACTCCTTCTCTCCCTCCCTTGATCCCTGCTCTCTCCCCAACTCACACCCCTCCATCACTTCCTCACTCCTGCTACCCCCCCCCCCCTGTTGCTTGCTTGCTTGCCCCTCCATCCTTCTCTCCCTCCCTCAATTTGTCTTCCCTCCCTTGATCATCCCTTCACTACCTCCCTAGAGCCCCACTTACCTCCCTTCCCCAATCCCTCCCTCCCTGGAACCCCCTTCCTACCCTTTAACGAAAGCTCCCTCATTCCCTTGACCCCATCTTCTTCCCTCGAACACCCCTCCCTACCTCGAACACCACTTCTTCGCTCAATCTCACTCCCTCCACCACTTCCTCCCTCCGACACTCTCAGCATCCCTCACTCCGATCAGTCCCTTGTTCCCTCCCTACTTCCATCCCTCTGTTATATCCACGAGTAAAGCCAAGTCTGAATTATCTGAATTACACTGTTAATAACAAAATGGGGAACTGTTAATGCATTGTTAATAACATAATTGAGAACTGTAATAACAAAACAGGCAACAGTAACGTATTTAGGTGTGGCGAGATAAGTCACAGACCCACATGCGGGCGGGCTGGTTGGCCAACACTGGGATGATGAGCGGGTGCGTTTGATAACGAGCTAAAAGCTATAAGCTATAAAGCCACAAAGAGGACTCTTGTGTACTTCTGACAATGGGGGCCCTTGATAAGGACTGGAATTAAAGTTAATAGGCAAACAGCTCTTCTGGTTAGAGGGAGAGCATGCGACAAGAGAGAGGGGGCCTTCTGGTGGGGATAGCACTACATTATGAGAAGCCAATACAGGACTTAGGACGATGTGCGTGACCATAATAAGGGAGGCGCCTCTACCCTTCCACCCAGCCTCTGAAGAACCACTGAAGAAACGTGCACAATTACGGCAAATAAGGAAACAAGTAGCCCTTGACATTACCTCACAGCAATACCCCATGGAGATGAAGGGGAAAAGTACACAAAACTCGGCAGCAAGATACTCCAAGAAAAGGAAAAGATCGGTAGGAGAGCACTAAAGAGAGGTCTGATGTGAGGTGCTGCAGAGAGAGCCAGGGTTCATTGCAGAGTTAGCAACCAGAGCTCATGGTCAGATAGGCAACACTCTGAGTCAGTCATTCGTCATCTCTGCATCAGACTTGGCCACTCATTAGAAATGTCTCAGACAGAGCAGTTAGGATTTCATTCTTTGTATTTCTGAAAAAACTTCAGGTTGTTAAGCTTTCTGGAGAGTTACTTCAATTATCTCCCAGCCTTTCTATCTTCATACCAGAGACTGTAACTTCTTAGCTAGGTCAAAAGTCTCCGTCTTATTACGGCCAACCAGCTAACCTGTGGTTACGAACCATGTCACTAAACCTCAAGTAAAACCCACATTTGGGATGTGACATAAATAAATTTTGGTGCCAGTTGTGGGGTGCCACAAAGGCACTTAGGCAACTGGGAGGTAGGATCCGCTGAAGGAAGCCAGAAGATATTGCTACAGTGACTGAAGGAACCTGCAGAAAGTTGTGGTGACACACAACTTTCAGAGCAAGTAGGTGTTCATCTTCAAGAACAGTAGAGTTCAAGAAGTCTAAGCGGGTGCAGGGCAGCACAGGGATATGACAGAACGGTGCAGAGCAGCATGGCACAGGGGTGCCTCAGTAGCCAGAGAGGTTTGCACGTTCAAGATAAAGGGTCTGGGCTCCACAGCAGCAGCGGCGGCAGTCGAGGTGAGTGACATGCTCGGTGCAGCGGAGTACAGCGGCTGATGCATCACGAGTTCGCAGACGCGCAGGTGGCGAGCAAGCACCAAATGATGCACTACAAGAAGCAATACCTATCAAGCTGATTTTAATTATATTGTATCTTCAGAGTGCTAACATTGTTAAAATTGGTAAAATGCCCCAGACTAATGAAGCTCCTTCGTCATCCTGTAGTGGTAAAATGTCAGTTATGGAAGCTTTGTTTATCATTTCAAAAGTGTTAGAAGGGAACAAATAAGACCTCTCAGGGAGTTTATCGAGAATGTGGATGCAGCATTTGAATTAGTCAAGCCAGAGGAACACGAAACATTATTGAAATTTGTAAAAGCTAACTGGTGAGGCCAGGTCAAGACTGCAAGTAAGTGAAAGAACAGGTACATGGAAAGAAGTGAAGCATGTTCTAGAAGAGAATTATGCGGGTAAACACAATGTAAGCTACTATATGTGCGAAATATTTCAGGCAAGGCAAGGACAAGGTGAGCTGATCTCATTGTGGGCAAGTAGAATTTATGAAATGCAGAGAGGTATCAGGAAAGCCGTACGTTGGGTTAAAAGCCAGGAGAACGTAAAAGGTGCCATAGAATTGGTTGATTCATTAAGAAGAGTTTGTTTCATTCATGGCCACAGCAATGACAAAATTCAAACAATAGTGCGAAGTTGAGGCGATGAAAAAGGCTTGGCAGCAGCAGTGGAGTCAGCACTGCAAGAGGAAAGTGCGATATTATCAATGAAAGAGTGGGAACTGGCCTCGAAGAAAATGTTTAACCATGGAAGGGAAACAGTAAAGGGTTCAAAAGAGATTAAGGAACTAAAATGTTTTACACGCGGTCTGAGAGGTCCTACTGCAAGCGAATGTAGAAAGAACAAGCCAGAGGGTAGAATATGGCCAACGGCCAATAAAGTGGTACAGGGAAACTAAAGGGTGGCAAGGTCGCACTGTCGGGCATTTCCGCAGTAAGCAAGCCCCCCAATTAGGGTAATCAACTATGCAATGGAGAATGATGTTCTAGTGTTATACTGTATAGAATTTTAAGAAGTTCTTAAAATACACTTAGTGTGGAAGGTGCTGGAAAAGTTGGACAGAAATTTCATGTGTATGGGTCAGGACCAGACATTCCCTATGATGGAGTAAAAGGTGCAAATTTCCTAACTGAGCATAAGGTCAAGTTAGACTATGCGAGGAAGGTTGTATGACTACAAGGGCGAACATACCTCTAATAATAGAGGAAGAAATGAAAGGTTATGAATTCCAAATGGATCAAGAATCCGATGGGGAAATAGGTCCCCGAGAATAAAAGAAAATGTTTTTAAAAGTGGAAGGCAAGGTGCCAGGACAGAGTGAACGGGAAATGGTTATTTCAAGACAGGAAACTGCACAAGGAGTGCATGTATCTGAATTGCTAGTGAAGCTTCGAAAGGGTAAAAGCCTAGCGAGTGCATAGAATGTGTCAGAGAACAGAGTTCAGCTGCAGAATATCAGATTATGGCCAGAGAAACTGGAACCACTAGCAAAAACACACGAAGTAAAAAACAGCAAGGAAGCCACGAGCAAAACTGAAAGTCATGCTAGTATCTTACAGAAACAGCTAAGAGTAGAGCATTTAAATGCTGAGGAAAGGAGCACATTAGTGGAAGCATACACTGAGTATGGAGACATATTCAATTTACCAGGAGACAAACTGTCATATAGAACTGCAATCCAGCGCAAAATTCTGATAGTGTCAAAACACACCAGGAAGGTATTGAATGTGAGACGATATCAAATACATCATGAAACTCAAAAAGAAGTTCTAAAGGAGCAAACTGAACAAATGCTGAAGGATGACATAACAGACGAAAGTAAGAGTGCTTGGAAAACATCACTGCTCCTAATTCCGAAAAAGATAGACACCAGTGGGAAACAAAAGTGGAGAATCGCAGTGGACTACAGGCAGTTGAACAATATTACTGTAGGCAATGCATTTTCACTACCAAATATCTCCGACATTTTGGACCAATTAGGGCATGCAAAGTTCTTCTCAGCACTTGATCTTGCAAGTGGATACTGTCAAATATTGATGGATGAGGACAGAGAGAAAACGGCATTCAGCTCGAATTAACAGCATTATGAATACAAGAGAATACCAATGGGACTGAAGGGAGCCCCAGGATGTTTCCAGCGACTGATGGGCACAGTCGTGGTAGGTTTGCAAAGGATAAAATGTTTTGTCTACCTAGATGATTTGGTGTGCTATGGAAGAAACCTGCAGGAGCATACTGAGAAGCACCATTAAATCTTTGAAAGGTTGCGAGAGCATACCTTGAAACTGTAACCAAAAAGGTGTGGGTTTCTGAGGAAGGAGGTAATCTTCCTAGTTCATTATATTACCCACAATGGAATGTCACCAAATATGGAAAAGGTGGAGAAGGTAAAGTCCTTCCCACAGCCAGAAACAATGAAAGAGTTGAAAGGATTTCTAGGGTTGATAGGGTACTACCCACGATTTATTGCACACTTTAACAAAATTGCAAAGCCACTCCATGAGCTATTAAAGAAAGGAGTGGAGTACCAATGGGGCGAACGACAGAACAATGCATTCAAAGAGCTGATAAATCCTCCGTTACTTCAATAGCCAGATTTCACGAAACCGTTTGTTGTCATGACTGATGCTAACAATGCAGCCTTAGGTGCAGTGTTGTCACCTGGGAAGAAAGTGGGTGAAGACTTGTCCGTTGCATATGCATCAAGAGCACCGAATAAGGAGGAACTGAACTATACCACTACTGAAAAGGAATTGTTGGATATAGGATTTGCAGTGAAACAGTTCCAACCATACATATATGGCCAAAGATTTATAGCGGTAACAGACCATAAGCCATTAATGTAGATATTCAGTGTCAAGGACCGGAGTTCAAGACTCCTGAAATGGAGGCTGAACCTCAAAGAATACACTTACAATGTGGTATAAAAACCTGGTTGGTTAAACAGTAATGCAGATGCTCTGAACCGAGTAAGGCCTGAAGATAAGGAAGATCTCTGTACCAGAAGTGAGTGGGGAACATAATCCCGTAAATGTGCGACAAGCCCAAGTGTCACCAGAAACAGAAAAGGCAACATATAGCGAAGAGGAAATCAGTCTTTAGGGGAAGGAGAACATACTGAAGGAAATGGATGATAACCCCTTGGGAGGGCACCAGAGAATGCATCTGACATTAGAAAATGAATGCTTACAAAGCAGTGGCATGGGATGAAGTGTGATATTGAAGATTACATTTGGAAGTGTCCATCCTGTTAGAAGATTACATTTGGCAGTGTCCATCCCATCAGAAAAATACACACACTCAAATAAAAACATGAAAGCCTTTAGAAATTAAAAACACAGTGGAGATTGTGTCTGAGAAATATTCTATGGACACTGTAGGTCCTCTAGATGTATCAAGTATGGGTAAGAGGTACAAGTTAATATTCCAAAATGATTTAAGTGCCGCGCGGAGTTGCTGCGTAGTTTGAGGTGCCATGTCAGGGATTGTGCAGCCCCTCCCGCCAGAGGTTCGAGTCCTCCCTTGGGCATGCATGTGTGTGTTATTCTTAGCATAAGTTAGTTTAAGTAAAGTGTAAGTCTAGGGACCGATGATCTCAGCAGTTTGGTCCCTTAGGAATTCACATACATTTGAACATTTTGAACGATTTAAGTAAATTAACCCTAGCAGTTCCAATTGAAAGGCAAGATGCCAAAACAGTAGCTGAAGCATTTGTGGAACATACAAATTAAGATATGGAATTCCACCAGTCCTTTTAACCAACCAAGGATCAAATTTCTTAAGTTTTACGAATGATAGAGCACTGTAATCAGTCATCCTTTTCTGCAGGTTTTCTTTGGCAAATATAGATTTCGGCTAGTGCCTAGCCATTATCAATGCACTATTTCGGAGTATCAGTGCAAGACTCTTGAAAGAACTGTGACAGATGCCCGAACAACAGGGAACCAACATGTACTGATACTATGAAATAGTGCATTGATAATGGTTAGGCACTAGCCGAAATCTAGAATTGACAAATAAAACCTGCAAAAAAGGACGACTTATTGCTGTTCTCTATCAGTTGTAAATCATGTCACAGCCACTGAGTGCAACCACATTCCTAATGGAAGGTGACCTAATGAAGGTGACCTAATGAAATGTCTGAAGTGATATGTTTAAACAAGTATGTAAATTTTCAAGAATTAAACTTGTACAGACTACAGCTAACAACCCAGACTCTAACGGTACTTTGGAAAGAAGTCACAGAACACATGTTGAATATCTAAGACACAGTCACTGGAGATCAAAGTTCATGGGACAAGTGGGTACCGTACGCAATTTTAGTTTTTAACAGCACACCACACAGCAGTACAGGGCACACTCCATTTGAACTACTGTACAGGAGAAAAGTAAATATACCGGGAGTACTGCAACAGGAATCAACGCATGTAAGTTACGACTATGAATTGTATGTTAACAGGCTAAAAGTAAGAATTCAAGAAGCTCACAGAATAGCAACAGAGTCATTAGTGACACATTGGAAAGCTAGCAAGGAACATTATGATAGGAATGAAAATGTAAAAGAATTCAAGGTAGGGCATAAACTGTTGCTGCACAATAAATTGGCAAGCTGTAGTAGATCTAGAAAACTAGATTCACAATGATGAGGGCCATATGAAGTAGTAAAACATAGTCATAAAGATCAAAAGAAACAAAGAAAGAAAAGTACATGAAAACAGACTGAAACGATTCTTTTAAATTTCAGGTATGGCATTCAGGTGGAGAACTGTCCAGCTCCTCATAGTGACAGCAACATAAAAAACATCAGAATATGCACCGAATGACTTTCAAGGGACACAGTTTCCAACTTCGTGTATTATGTCAATGCCGGACAAGTAGAAATATACAGCACTACTTGGAGAATTGTTACTTATGTAAATTTGGATGCACAAAGATTTCAAAAGGCAGAAAGATACAGTAAAGCAGTGGTACAAAGGTGCTGAGACAAACAACAACAACTAAATTTAGGTTTACTAGACTGTCGTTTACTATACCAACAGGTGACACATCACATAGAGAAAAATTACAGGTCTGTGGCGAGATTAGTACAACAGCTGACAAAACATAAGACCAGAAGGAAAAGAGGAGTCTTTAACTTTGTAGGCCAGGTAAGTAAAACACTGTTCAACACATCAGATGAAGCAGAAGTGGCAGTGGTAAGGGCCCCATTGGCAGGAGTGAATGGGACTGTTTACACATTTGAGTCAAATGAACATGTCTTAAAGACAGGCATTGAAAGAATATGTGAAAGACACAGACGTGGGGTTTAAAAGGGTAGTGTTCTTTGTAACAATAACAGAACAGGTATTACAGTTATCATCAGTATTTGGCAAGATCAAGGTAGAATATGAGCAAATGATCAATGCTATCGTGAATGCACAAAAAGGAATATGGCAGGCACACTTTATCAACCCTCTCCAAATTGTATAGTGTTTAAGTTTAATACATGATGAGCTAAAGGATGCAAATTTTCCTTTTCCTCTAGCTGAATCCTTGGGTTATTTGCTATTAAGAATAATTGACTTGGATGTTTTCATTTCTGGTAGTATATTAGGATATGTAATTAACATCCTGTTGCTAGATAATAACAATTTTAGCTCGTATAGAATACTTCCACTACCAGAAGAGCTCCAGGAAATGAAAGGGAAGAACAGCCCGAAAAGGAACTTTTGCTGATAGATGGGTCCAAAAGGCAATATGCAAAACTTTCCGCGGAGCAGCTAAACTGCAAAGAATTAAGTAAGACTAGGCAACTGTGCAGACAGTCCTTCGCATTGTTATCAACATTTGATCACGAAGAGTGTGAAGCCAAATTGTTGCAACCGGTTAGAGAAATTCAGACGATTGTGTGCAAAGAAGAGTCACACTGAATCAAGCATTTGGACATATCTAAGTATGTGATGAATTGTTATATGTAGCTCCAAAAGAAGAAGGATTAAACATTTTACGTGGAAGAGACGCTCCTAAGAATCTAGTAATGAAGGGCATAGGTAAAATAAGTTTTTATAGTAAGTGCAAAGGGTGTGGAACAAGAGTATTTATACAAGCAGACAGAGTAATCCACAGTAACGTAGCAAAAAAGGATACAATATCACAAATAAATTTAGAATCTGATTGTTGTGTTGTGAGTGAAGAAAAGAAAAACATTTCAGTTTTAACTTCAGATTTACCTTCAGAACATGTAGTAACACATTGGACGATTTAAAAATCGCAAGCAAATGACTGGACGATGTCTAGAAAATGGCAGAGATACAGGAGGAAGGTTAGAAATATTTCCGATTTTTTACAAAATATTCAATAACTACATAGGTACCTGTAACACTAATTACCCTAATCATTGTAACATTTTGATGCAAACAGTGTATATGTTTTACAGAATGTTTTAAAAGTATATGGAAATATTTGAGAACACTGATTGTTGCGAAAAAAAATATGCATAAGAAACACTATTGTGAACCAGTATTGCCACGCGGTTTGAGGCGTCATGTCGCAGACTGCGCGGCCCCTCCTGCCGGACGTTCGAGTCCTCCCCAGCACGTGTGTGTGTGTGTGTGTGTGTGTGTGTGGTGTTGTTGTTGTTCTTAACGTAAGTTAAATTAAGTAGTGTGTAAGTCTAGGGACCAATTACCTCAGCAGTTTGGTCCCTGATGAATTCACACACATTTGAACATTTGAACCAGTATGCCGAAACCAGTTTGGATAGGAGACAGCTCATTAGAAAGACTGAAGGTGTGGTGATTTACTAAAGGTGTGCAAAGGACCAAGATTAGTATATATCATTTTGAAACAGACATTAAATGAAAGGAATTTGTAAGATATGTATGTAAAATGTAATTGTTAAATAAAAGTATAAGTTGATGAAACAAGTGAAACAAATGTACCTGTGCAAAACAAGTGTAAACTATGAAATGAAATGTCAATGTTAATGATTAATATCAAGGTGTTAAATGTCAATGTTTTCCTGTTTTAATGTAAATTTATTAAAGTCAAAGTGTAGATGTAAATGAACACATGTAAAAAAGCAAAACAAATGTAAAATCTGCAATATATTTTATTAAAAGTTAATTAAAAGACTCACAATTGATGCTACTTTGAAGAGAAATGCCAATTTTGCTGGCAAGGGAGGTGTTATAGCCGTGAGTAAAGCCAAGTCTTAATTGCATTGTTAATAACAAAACAGGGAACTTTTAAGGCATTGTTAATAACAAAAGTTGGAACTGTAATAACAAAACAGGCAAAAGACCCAGAAGCGGGCTGGTTGGCCAATGCCAGGCTGATGGGCGGCTGCGTTTGATAATGAGCTAAAAGCTAAAAAGACACAAAGAGGGCTCTGTGTTCATCTGACAACGGGGTCCTAGATAAGGGCTGGAATTAAGTAAATAGGCAAACAGCTCTTCTGATTAGAGAGAGGGACAAGAGGGAGAAAGAGAGAGGGCCTTCTGGTGGCAACACCACTATGCCATGAGAAACCAATACAGGATTTAGAACGCAGTGTGTGACCATATTATGAGAGGTGTCTCTACCCCCCCCCCCCCCCCAGCCTCTGAAGAACCACTGAAGAATAGTGCACGCAGAATTACAGCCAATAAGGAGGCAAGTAGCCCTCGACATTACATCATGGTAATAGCCAGTGAGGTCGAAGGAGGAAGGTACACAAACCTCTGCAGTAAGACACTCTGACAAACGGAGAAGATCAGAAGGAGAGCGCTAGAAAGTGGTCTGACGCAAGGTGCTGCAGGGAGAGGCAGGGTTTGTTGCAGAGTCCGCAACCAGAGCTGATGGTCAGATAGGCGGCACTCTTGACTTAGTTGAGTGGGTCACATTTTAAGAGTTGACGGAACGGTGATTGTCATTTGCCATCTCTGTATCAGACTTGGTCACTCATTGGAAATGTCTCAGCCAGAGCAGTTAGGATTTCATTCGTTGTATTTCTGAATATACTTCAGAGTGTTAAACTTTCTGGAGACTTACTTCAATTATCTCCCAGTCTTACTATATTCACACCAGAGACTGTAACTTCTTAGCTAGGTCAAAAGTCTCCCTCTCATTAGCACCAACCAGCTAAGCTGTGTCCCTTGACCCTAAGTGAAACCCATGCCTGGGACGCGACTCCTCGCTCTCTCCCTGCTTTCATCCTTCACTCTCTTCCCCATCCCTCCCTGCTTATATCCTTCCATCCCTCACTTCTCTCAACACTATCCAGCATATTTCATATGTAGTAAGCTTCAAGCAGAACAGGAAACGTCAGTGGCGCACCCTAAAACTTCAAGTCTAAGTTGAAAGATCTCTTTGTGGCATGAGTAGGAGTACCTCACAGTAATTGAGAATCTTCCTGTGTAATGTATTATTTATTTGTGTACACTCTTACAGTTGTTTCTCAATTTTTTTTAATTCTTTAATTTGTGTTACTTGTTATTTATCCAACAGCATTCTTCAAAATATATATGACTCCTTCCATGACCAAGTAGCTTTGGCTCAAATAGTCTCCTGGATAAGACTCAAAATCCACTTTGCACATATCCGAAACATGGCTTCATTTCAGTAGAGGTTTCACTTACATGATAGTCATAACCTTAGAGGCAACAGTAAAAAAGCTGTCCCCTTCCTACTTGGGCAACATATTGGATGTGACAAGGCTGCACATGTCCTGCGTCGATCTTCACTGATGAGATCACGGATTTTGTTGATGTTGTCTTCGCTTCAAGCAGTTGAAAGTCGATTGGAACGGGGCTGGTCTTCAACCACCATTTCTACCTTTTTAAACCGAGAAAACCATTTGTACACTTGCGTTTTACTAAGAGCATGGTCTGTGTAGGCTGTCTGAATCATCGCAACAGTTTCTGCTGCGTTCTTGCCGAACAAGAAACGAAACTTCACTGCCGCACGTTGTTCGTAAGAACAAGCCATTTCCTCGTGTCACGTCTGCACTGTGCGCACACTCAAAGAACTGGAAAAGAAACCACACTTCTCACTGTTGGGTGATGCCACGTGGCAGTATGACTCAGCAGAGCTCCTACTACAACCCTCTGGCGGCGCAACCTGCTACTACAAGTACACGATGTGCAGCATTACGATTCCGGTTACTTTTGAGTCCCCCTCATACGCACGCGCGCGCGCGCGCCCGACCCTCCCCCCCCCCCCCCCCCCACACACACACACACACACAGTCTCTGGCAGCCAGAGTAGTTTGTATTGCATTATTGTATCACGTAGATGTAGATATTTATTTATCTCTACTGATCCAAAAGTCATCCCAGTTACTTTACTATGCAGTGTAGTGTAACATGTAGAACAAGTATATTCTTTTTCACAAATTTCGAAGATGACATGTTCTGACATATTCCAGATAAAAGTCATCGTCCCTGACCTTAATTATTTTCATCATTTGAATATGACCATGTAGGGCATCATTTGAAACCTTGTTCTTACCCCTTTCCAGAATCACCTCTTTCATAATTATATCTCTATTAAACAGAAGTTACAGCCATTTTTCTCATGTTTGTCAAATTTTCCAGACATTTTTAGAACTTTGGACATCCATTACTTTTGTTGTAATTGTGCTAAAATTCTGATGTTTGGCATTTTAATTCTCTTGACATGTGCAATGAACATACCAAATTTTGTGAAAATTAGAGACAATCAAATTGAAAATGGTAATTTTGTGTATAGAATAACTTGTAAGTCGGTTCAAATGGATGGAAGTTGCAGTAGTTATTTGGTGATGGTGGTGGTGGTGATCAAGTTTTGTGGCTGCAAAACAATGAAGTCTTAGCACCCACACTAAAATGTAATGAGATAAGTGAGGAGGAGTATCATAAAATTGGTCCCATCGGGTTAGGAAAGGATAGGGAAGGAAGTCGGCCGTGCCCTTTTGCCTGAAGCGATTTAGGGAAATCACAGAAAACCTAGATCAGAATGGCCAGACGCGAGATTGAACCATTGTCTTTCCGAATGCGAGTCCAGTGTGCTAACCACTGTGCCACCTCGCTCGGTGGTATACACTGACTTGCAAACCACAGGCATTACAGGCAGTGTGGTCCTCTCGCTGGAGTAAAAAGCCAATGTGAGGGGACACTACCCTATGCAGAGGCAGGTTAGGGCCACGTAATCTCGTTGGCGCAACCAGAATGAGGATCGCCATGGTCAGATAGTTGGCTTCACCAACCAGAGCTTATAGTCAGTCTCTGCTAGCCAGTCCTCCTCCCACAACTGTATGGATCTGTGAGCCACCAACGCAATGACAACCTACAAGGGAATGGCTCATTCTGTAATGGTATGTTCCCTGCAGACCTCGTTGGTGGCTTTGTCGGCCTGTTCATTTCCCCACATTCCCACATGCCTTGGTATCCAACAAAATGACACCTTCTCATCCCACCACTGTAGGAAGGAAAATTGCTCCTGACTAATTTTTCCGCCAGGTACACATGCTGTGACAACTGTATGGCATTAAGGGAATTGAAGAAGGTGAGAAAATGTATGTCCTGAAGATACTCATCTACTCCAATGCCTTCAGAATTACATGCATCTCAGCAGAAAATACAGTATGGCTAAGGGGAACTCGGAACTGAAGACATGGTTGGGCAAGATGAATGAATGGCCAAGGGAGCACCTTGTTGGGAGACATCTGTATACACAACTGTAAAGCCATGAGGCCTATCTAAAATGTTGAGAAAGATATCGAAACTGTAGTAACTACAACCAACAGCGGGAACGCCTTGGGCTGCGGATCGGAGCCGCCAGGCGGCGAAGCAGCCGGCGGTGGAGCACGCACCACCGGGTAAACACAGGACGAGTCGGACGACAGACCAATGACAACTAACAACCGATCACAACCGACTAAGAGCGACACAACAAGGAAGAGATAAACAACGGAGGCTTGTGGAAACCACAACACCAAACACCAAACGTAAATCCACTCGGAACCAGAGCCAGGCAAATGTCAACAACGAGCAACGACCAGAACGCAGTACCGCCGAGATAGAAAAGAAATCCAGAGCGAGTACCAGACTGGCTGGACTAGGGCAGAGCGGGTCCCTATATACGAAAACGGAGGGAGCGGTTATTGGCCGCTGTCTGCACGTGGCTTAGCGGTGGCACCCTCGCTGCGCGAGAGCTGCTGCGTGGAATAGTCGCTACGGAGGCGGAGCCCTCTATGGGCTGACCACGTCCATTTGTTCTGCCGCGTGTTCGACTTCCGCGGCGGAAGGTACTAGAGAAACATTAGATTGTGAGTGCAATCTTTCTTAAAATTGGTCAGATCTAAAATAATTCTGGGCCTCTGTAGGACTCAAGGTGGAGATCTGCTTCAACCTTGGTGTAGAAGTTAAAGCCATTCACATCCAACTCGAAAAGGCAATCCTTCACACAAATCCCACAGGACCTCGTTACTCTGTGTTGAGAATCAAAAAGCTTTTCCATTGGTGGACAAGAATCACTATGGTAATCAGGTGTGTATAGCATGGACAATGTTTCATTGGCCTGTCACACCATGAGGAATCATTGCCGGATAGTTTACCAATCTCGGCAGAAAGGCATCTCGGCAGAAAGGCTCAGTATGGGGCTGGTGCGAAAGACCCCAGTGCCCACCAATATCTTTAAATAAGACATTTACACAGATCCCTACACCGTGCGGCCATAATCAAGTCATCACACAAAGGCTTGTAAAATCGGAGCAGACAGTTGTCTGCTCCGCACGAATTGTGGCTAAGACATTTTAAAGTGCTTTCAGGGAGTGTCTTTCCAGCCCCCTAAGGTGTGGAAACCACGTAAGTTTTGAATGAGGCCCAGAAACCCCACTCAGTCTTTAAAACTATGAACAGTGTCCCTAATCCACAACGTAGGAATGTTTCAAACTGAATTGCAATGATTAAAAAGGATACATTGATCCTTCTTAGCTGAGAATTTAAGACCCCCCTACTCTTCACGCACTCATCCAACTGATGAAGAGTCAGGTGCAACTGATGGGTCATCATTGCAAGGCTCGAATAAGAGCAAAATACAACCAGAGTAGTTCTCAACAAACAAAGAACACTGGACACTACATTTAACAATGGACATGTTACTATTAATAGCTATGACAAAGACAGTTACACTTAAAATACTACATTGAGTGACACTGTTCTCCTGCTGAAAGTGGTCAGAGAGGACATCATCCACTCCATGTCTAAAACAGTGGGGTGCCTACTCAATGTCTAAAATAGTGGGGTGAGAAAAAGGATCATATAATAATGGGAAGGCATCCTCAAAAACCGCATTCATGGCACTGCCCGAGGATAACATGCTATCAAGTAGTATTGTAGGCCTTCCCAAAGTCAAAAAAATATACCTTGGAGATGATGCTGCTGCAGGAAAGCCTTTTGTTTAGCCACTTCAAGGAGGGTCAGGTTATTAAAGGTGAAAGTGACAACGGAGCTGTCTGGATTCTAAGATCCAGACTGACCATCTACCGCAATGTCTTTACCACACAACTAGTGAGGGCAACACTAAGGTAACTATTCGAGTATGTTCGGTCCTTCCCAGCTCTTAAAACTAGAATTAAAATGGCCTCTCGTCCAAATGAGGCAGTAACCATGGCAAAACAGGCCACTATAGTCTGGGCAATGACTCTCCAAGTGATCTGAGACTACCATTTCCTATTACTGCAGCCACTGGGAACCTCCCATCTCTCCCAGAAATGCTGATGGCCTCCCATACAACTGTACTTTTAGTGGAAAGGTTTATAGTGATCAGAAATTGTTGCCATGCTCTCTTCTTGCTCTCACTAATGATTTGACAATATTTCGCCCTCACTAGCCGAAAGGGTGCAAGGTTCTCCCCAGTTGGCCGGCACTTGAACCTACACTGAGCCGCCTGCCTGGACCTGACAGCAGTGCGACATTTGTCACTCCATCAAAGAACAGGTTGCCTTTCCAGCTAGCCTGAAGACTGAACAATGGAGGCTTCAGTAGTGTCGTGGGTTGTCTGGGAAGTATGATCAATCATTCCTGGATGTTATCATAGTGTTCAAACACAGCAAGTTGGTTGTAAAACATCCAGTCTGTCCTATGAAGCATACATTGTGGTGGATGTCTTTTGGGCAGCACTCTGGCCAGCAGGTGAATCCAGATTGGGAAGTGGTCACTTGAGTGCAAGTCATCAACCACTTCCCATAGAGCAGTGTGTGTGAGGGCTGGGGAACATATCAAGAGATCGATGGCAGTGAACAACCCTGAAGCACTGCTGAATTGCATGTTCCACCCTATGTTCAACAAACACGCACATGACAACAAGAGAAACCTCTCAATTGCTCTACCACTGGGGGAGGTGGTTGCAGAGCCCAAAGCCCACTATGTGCATTAAGATCACCACACAGGATGAACAGATGGACAAGCTGAATAAGGAGATCATGGTGAGCCTTTTTTCTAGCACCTTATGTGGTGACAGGTAAAGTGAACATATTCTCAACTGGTGATGCAGCAACTGCTTGCAGGGTGGTTGTGAAGAAGAGAAGCAAGGTGTAGTACTTGTTGTGAAAAAAACAGGCCACTCCTCCTTTATCTCTCTCTCTGCTAAGGTAATCCTCTTCAGCCACATAGCACAGAGAATTTAAAATGTGGCTCTTTAATACAGATACACTTTGGTCTAACCTGAGTTAATAGATGTAGTTCCTCCGCATGTGTCCTGAAACCACTCTAGTTCCACTGCAGTATGGAAGCCATATGAATGGTGAGATTGCATCAGAGGAGGGTTGAGGGACTTGACGGAATAGCCAGTTCCCTCTGGCAGATGTTGACGCACGTACCATCAAAAGTATTGTCATCATCCGATCCATCAGACAAGATCAAGGTCGCACGGTCTGATGGCTTCAGATCTCAAAGTTTTGCCTTAATGGTTTTTGTTCTAAGCTTGGGTTTTGGGAATGGTGGCAAGGCCATTTTAACAGGAACAGTTAGCCTGGTCTCGTCATCTGTCTGCCATGAAAGTCCGTTATCCTCTCAGACACTAAACTCTGTTGCAACCACTTTTGCTTTGGTGGGTAGACTAGGTTGTTGAATGACCAATACAAGCTTACAGCTGCATTTACAGGTGCAGGTGTAGGAGCCTCATCAACTGTCAAGGTCTGGGTTCCAGCATTAGCTCTCTGCACTGGCTGCTTCAACACTGAGGCAAACGAATGCACAGAAGTAGGCAGCTATGAGGCCTTTATTGTCTTTTCATCTCTGAGCATCAGAGGCACTCCAACACTTTAATCTTCTGGATTTTCTTCTCTTCTGCAAGAACAGGACACACTTTGCTCCAAAATCGGATGGGCTTGGAAACAATTGACACACATGGGCAAGGCAATACAATTTTTCCTATTCAATAACCAATATAATGCCAGTCATAATTAAAAATCACAAAAAGATTTTTTATGTGCTTAGAGATGTTACTGAGAGCAATATTATGCACAAATTTCAAATTTTTTATATTAGTTTTGCAGGAGATAGAGACATTAAACTTCGTACTTGTTACAAATTAAATTTGGACACAATTGCATGTAAAGGCCATTTTCAGAAGTTTATGTGAGGTGTGATCAAAAAGTACTATGAATTTTTGTTTCTCTTAAAGAACCATTATCTATTCATCTACATCATCTTTGCCCCCTTCACAAAGTAAACACACTCAGAAATAATATACTTGTGCCAGTACTTTTTACAATCTAGGAAGCATTTCTTCAACTAACTTTTCATTATCGTGTTCAGCTCCTTCAGAAACATTTGTTGTTATCAACGGTGGCAAAATTACTTCCTTTCACGGTTCTCTTCAGCCTTGGGAATACAAGGAAATCACAGGAGACCATTTCAGGCAAATATAGTGGCTGAGGCAACAAAATGATTTGGTTTTTTGCCAAAAACTCACAAACAAGCATTGAGGAGTGTGCATGAGCACTATCATGATGCAATTTCCATGAGTGGCTTTACCACATTTCTGATCATTTTCTTTGGATTACTTCATAGAAACTGCACACAATTTGCAGGTAGTATTCCTTATCGACCATGCAACCACAAGACAGGAACTCATGAAGCCCTATCCCATCACTCAAAGAAAACAGTGAGAAAAGCCTTCACATGTTACTGAACTTTTTTTCTCCAGTCTTGGCTCTTCAACCAGTTTCAATTGGAACGAGTGGGCCTTGGTTTCAACGTCATACCCATATACCCATGTTTCATTATGGGTTACAATGTTCTTTAGAAGTTCTGGATTGCTGTCAACTTCATTCAGCAATTCCTGAGTGATGTCTACACGATGTCAGTTTTGGTCGAAATGCAACAATTTCAGAATTGCTGCTACACATTTCATGCCTAATATTAATAATAACGATAATGATGATGATGATAATAATAATAATAATAATAATAATAATAATAATAATAACAATAACAACAATAATAATAATAACTGCTTGGTGTGAGCCAAAGAATATGCCAACATCATTAGCAACCTCTCTGATTGTGATTTGGAGATTTTCCTGAAAAATTTTCTTTATTTCTTGTCATCATTAATTGATGTGCTAGGGTGTTCAGGGTGGTCGCTATCTTCAAAGTCTTCTCAACCCTCTTTGAAATGTCATAAACTCTTGTCTTACTCATGGCAGGTTTGCCAAAAGCCACAGTCAACATTTCAAATATGATGTTGCACTTTATTGTTTTTCAAGAACAATTTCACGCAAATTCTTTGACATATATTTTGAAAGTAAAATTTTGCCAAGCACTCTAAAATGTATAACCTTTTCGACTGTCAACAATAAACAAAGTATTCAAAACAGCTGAAACTGCCAACATAGATAATAAAAAATGAATATCAGGTGCATAAAGGCCACAAAATTAAAAAATTCCCGTTACTTTTTGATCACACCTTGTATATAGGAAACACAATGCAATACGAAAATTTCAAAGTATTTTTTGCTGTGCCACGTATTTTGGCAATCAACGGACAAACAAGTTTTGCTGCAAGATCAAGTTTTTGAGATATGGCACAGAAGGAAAGTATCCCTACCTAACTTAAATAATCACAAAAATTTACCTGCAGTTGAGGACTTGAGAACAGGCATATTGGGTACTACAGAATTAATAATGTTGAAAAGAGGTTACGCAAACAACAAATTTATTCAGATAACTAAATTACAACAGGGAGCACTGAATGATCTCAAATTTAATAGTTCTTAGCAAAAGTCACTTGCTGACATTATATAAAAGAGCAATAAATTAGGAACAATGTCCTTGGTGCAGAATCGCCCCAAAAATAAACACCCAATACACGTTCCACAGGAGTACAGGACACAGAAGCAACTCACGACCTCATGGCCAAGTATTTGCCAGCATAAACATGATTTTGGCCAACATGACGTGTGGTATTAAATGTCTCTCGTTGGAGAAATGGTCAGAGCAAGATAGGAAAGAATAGAATACAGTTATCACACAAGTGTGACAGGCGGAAGCTTGAAACTCTGTTAGTACCCAGTGGGGACAAATGTTTGTTGGTCAGAGTGAATGCTTTGTATTGCGATCACTGTTTTACATACTGAGTTGCACTGCACGAGTAGAGGCAGTGCAGCCAAGGACAGTCTCAACACTTTACTACAAGCATCTTGGATACAAAAGGTCATCGCCACATGGTATGCCCATCGTAGCACATGCACATGCGGTGACTGAAATCCAATGTTCACAACAGAAAGCAAAGCTATGAACTGAGGACAAGGTTAGGCCAGCGGAATCCTTGTTAGGTCCAGAGTTATTGTCTAGGTACCATTAGTCAGTGACCGTAGTGGACAAATGTCTAATCATACAGCAGAAAGCAGAATCAGGAACTGTTGGCTGAAATGGAGATACAAAGAAAGAACGTCACTGCATTACGCGACAGCTGTAACGTGCTACACAAACATGGAACAGGGCTAGACCAGTAGGCCGATGTGCAGTGAAGGGTCACCACATGGTAATTTCAAAGCTGCTTATGAACGGGAAAATTTAATCTGTCTTATTTAAAAATTTTAAAAAAAATTTAAAAAAACACTACTCTTGTCCTACTTAGATTTTTGGTGTACTGAGAGACACCATAGGGATCCGTATCTTATGTGAATTTGAACAATGTTGGAATATTAACAATTATGAAAATACATTGGCAGAGATTGGTGTACAATGAGGGTGAGGGGACGTGAATTGGGAGGTGATAGGACAGAGGGGGGCAGAAACTATTGGGTTAAGAGTGTGATGATGTCAGGTTATCATAGGTTGAGGCTGAAATAACTGCAGGAGTGGAGAATGTGTTTGTAAGGATAACTCCCACATGCACAATTCAGAAAAGCTGAACTAGTGGAATACAATTATTGGGAACAAATTGACAGTTCACAAAACAAACTTCTTGGACAGCTTGCAGGTAGCTTCTCTATTGTAAGGTGATAATCTGAATCCAGCTTGCTTCAACAGTATGGTACAGCTTGAATTTTTATCAACAATTGCTATACACTCTCGAGAAATAAAGCACAATGGCATATGAAAGTATTTATATCAGCATGCTACACAATAAGAGTTAACAACACACAATGTTGACGTTCCTGTAAATGAGATGTTAAATTATAACCAACCTACTATCTAAAGATAGTGTAATTAATTTTTTAATAAGAAGAAAGTGCTTTGTTGTCTTAAATACACAAGAACACAAATTTAATAAGTTTAACTCATAAAATACAATGAAAAAAACATGCTTTTTCAGTTAAATGCCCAGACAGGATCATAAAAAATACTAACACATACCATTTGTACACATGTCAGTGCCCTAGATGAAACTTCCCCTAGCTGTTTGTACAGGTTTTCATTTCTGTTGTTGAGGGTGTCTATAAGCTTTTCCAATGACTGTAGTTCTTGTCTCCAGGATTCTTCCATTCTCTGCCAAACTTCATTTCTATTTTGTAATAAATTTTCTGCTTTTACTTTAGCAAGTCTAACATCTGATAATTCTGTTTCCAAGGATTGCACTCTCTCTCTCAGACTTGTGATAATCTGAAATTCAGAAAGCTCAGAATAAACTTAAGATTCTTATAATTATTATCAAAACAAGTTGTGGTACTTTTTGATAAATATGGTGTACGTGCATGATTCCTGTTGGCGCTCTTCTCAGGGTCTTCGGGTGAAGATGCATAGATAGGTGTCAACAGGCAACATGTTAAAAAGTGGCTTTTTTCCCTCAACGTAATTTGTAAAACAATAATCATATGAGTACCAAAGTGGAAAACGGAAGTCATGTGTCACCATGTAGTAGACATGGTCAAGTTTGCCACAACACAATTTCAGCAACTTAATGAGTGATCTGACACATAAAAACCAGACACAAACCTTCTACACAAAAAGTGATGAAATGAAAAAAACTTGGTGACAAGAATTTTTTCTAAATTCTTTATTTTATTTATTCGGATAGGGAAAAAAATTAATAACACAGCAATATTGCAGAAGAAAATGACAAACATCATCATTATGGTTTATAAATACACTGTGAATTAAAAGAAAAAGATAAGCTATAATTCACTGAAGAGAAGAGGCATCAACACTTGCAAATGCTGTTGAAACTATACTGCATGAAAATGTCCCAGACATGAAATCACTCACAGCATGAACAGGAGCAAAATGTGATAGGCAGAAGAGTGGTGAAATCAAGGGAGAAATCATTTGAAGTAAAATAGTTACAGCATATCGGAAACTTATATAGATTTTCATGAACTTACAATAAATACCACCAATGAGGGCTCACCGAATAATTTAATTGGGGACAAAAGGCACAAAGAAGAAACGTGTTACAACTGTACACCAGACACCTGATGGCTTCAAGATTTAAGCTTAAATTAATATGGCTTTGTGATTCAGTATTTTAATATTTACTAAACTTGAGAAGCCCTACTTTAAACACTTTTTCTTTTCTGATATCTTTTCTATGGATAAGGCAGATACTATGATTATACAAAATTACCAAATTCTCTTCTTAATGCTGTACACTGCTAGACTTTATTAATCAATGCATAGCTTTATGACTTCTGATGACAATGTTATAATACGGGCCTTCAAAAAAATTAAAGGTGTATTGACCCTTTACAAAAATAGTCTATTACAACCAAATTGAGGTTGAAGAACAAGAATAAGACACCAGAATTTTTTTTTTTTTTTTGGTTCAAAGATATTCATATTTAAACAAGTAGGTATGGAATTTCTCCCTTGGTCTCTTTTGTAATTTACTTTTGAGGCATCTCTCACAACATTCCACCAATAGTCCACAAGCACAGACAAGTTCTACTTTTCATGATACCTATTGTTCATGCAAACAAAGTTGACACTTGGCGCGGTGGCTGATGGGATCGACTGAAAATGGGAAATGCCTTTACAGTCGGTCCCACCAGCCACCACGCTGAGTATCAACTTTGTTTGCACATGTAATAGTTTCCAGTGCTGAAATGTCCTGATGGAAGTACTCTCTGTGCTTATCACAATTTTTCCCTTCGATGACCGTATTGGGTGTCGTCCTTAAATAGTTCTCAAATTTGTAGTCCAATGAAGATTCCCTCTTTGATCTTAGCATCAACAAAATCTGGGAATTTTGTCTTAAATACTTGAAAACTTCTCCTTGCTTTCACTAAATTTTTTCACAAGCCATAGTCTTATGGTAGTAAGATTTTATGTCAGGTAATTAATGTATTGTACTTTATATTCTTTTTCCCAGGCTCCATCATTTACTTTTCAGGCCAGATTTTTCAGAAGAAGGAAGACTGTGTTTAACATTCCACCAACATCTAGGTCATTAGAGATGAAGCACATACTCGGAATGTGTTAAGGATCCCCAAGGTAACTGGTTGTGCCCTTTCAAAGGAACCATACCAGCATTTGCCTGGAGCAAATTACAGAAATCACAGTAAACCTAAATCTGGAAGGCCAGACACGGGTTTGAACCGTTGTCCTCATGAATGCGAGTCCAGTGTGCTAACCAACACACCACTGCAGCGTGATCTCCAGTCAGAGCTGCCCCACTCACAAAGGAAGCGGCAACATTTTGTTCATCCTAACTTCAGTCCAAGTTGATGTGGTCTTCAGTCCAGAGACTGGTTTGATGCAGCTCTATATGCTACTCTATCCTGTGCAAGCTTCTTCATCTCCCAGTACTTACTGCAACCTACAATCCTTCTGAATCTGTTTAGTGTATTCATCTCTTGGTCTCCCTCTACGATTTTTACCCTCCACGCTGCCCTCCAATACTAAATTGGTGATCGCTTGATGCCTCAGAATATTCCCTACCAACCGATCCCTTCTTCTAGTCAGGATGCGACACAAGTTTCTCTTCTCTCCAATTCTATTCAATAACTCCTCATTAGTTATGTGATCTACCCATCTAATCTTCAGCATTCTTCTGTAGCACCACATTTCGAAAGCTTCTACTATACTCGACGTTAACAAATTTCTCTTCTTCAGAAATGCTTTCCTTGCCATTGCCAGTCTACATTTTATATCCTCTCTACTTCGACCAGCATCAGTTATTTTGCTCCCCAAATAGCAAAACTCATTTACTACTTTAAGTGTCTCACTTCCTAATCTAATTCCCGCAGCATCACCCGATTTAATTCGACTACAATCCATTATCCTCATTTTGCTTTTGTTGACGTTCATCTTATATCCTCCTTTTAAGACACTGTCCATTCCATTCAGCTGCTCTTCCAGGTCCTTTGCTGTCTCTGACAGAATTACAATGTCTTCGGCGAATCTCAAAGTTTTTATTTCTTCCCCATCGATTTTAATTCCTACTCCAAATTTTTCTTTTGTTTCCTTTACTGCTTGCTCAATATACAAATTGAATAACATCGGGGATAGGCTACAACAAAGTCTTACTCCCTTCCCAACCACTGCTTCCCTTTCATGCCCCTCGACTCTTATAACTGCCATCTGGTTTCTGTACAAATTGTATCTAGCCTTTCGCTCCCTGTATTTTACACCTGCCACCTTTAGAATTTGAAAGAGAGTATTCCAGTCAATATTGTCAAAAGCTTTCTCTAAGTCTACGAATGCGAGAAACGTAGGTTTGCCTTTCCTTCATCTATTTTCTAAGATAAGTCATAGGGTCAGTACTGCCTCATGTGTTCCAACTACGGAATCCAAACTGATATTCTCCGATGTCTGATTCTACCAGTTTTTCCATTTGTCTGTAAAGAATTCATGTTATTATTTTGCATCCGTGTCTTATTAAACTGATAGTTTGGTAATTTTCACATCTGTCAACACCTGCTTTCTTTGGGATTGGAATTATTATATTCTTCTTGAAGTCTGAGGGTATTTCGCCTGTCTCATGCATCTTGCTCACGAGATGGTAGGGTTTTGTCAGGACTGGCTCTCCCAAGGCTGTCAGTAGTTCTAATGGAATTTTGTCTACTCCCGAGGCCTTGTTTCGACTTAGGTCTTTCAGTGCTCTGTCAAACTCTTCACGCAGTATTATGTCTCCCACTTCATCTTCATCTACGTCCTCTTCCATTTCCATAACATTGTCCTCAAGTACATCGCCCTTGTATAGACCCTCTATATACTCCTTCCACCTTTCTGCTTTCCCTTCTTTGCTTAGAACTGGGTTTCCATCTGAAATCTTGACATTCATGCAAGTGGTTCTCTTTTCTCCAAATGTCTCTTTAATTTTCCTGTAGGCAGTATCTATCTTACCCCTAGTGATATGCGCCTCTACATCATTACAGTTGTCCTCTAGCCATCCCTGCTTAGCCATTTTGCACTTCCTGTCGATTTCATTTTTGAGACGTTTGTATTCCTTTTTGCCCACTTCATTTAATGCATTTTTATATTTTCTCCTTTCCTCAATTAAATTCAATATCTCTTCTGTCACCCAAGAATTTCTGTTAGCCCTCGTCTTTTTACCTACTTGATCCTCTGCTACCTTCACTGTTTCATCTCTCAAAGCTACCCATTCTTCTTCTACTGTATTTCTTTCCCCCATTCTTGTCAATCGTTCCCTAATGCTCTCCCTGAAGCTCTCTACAACCTCTGGTTTAGTCAGTTTATCCAGGTCCCATCTCCTTAAATTCCCACCTTTTTGCAGTTTCTTCAGTTTTAATCTACAGTTCATAACCAATAGATTGTGGTCAGAGTCCACATCTGCCCCTGGAAATGTCTTACAATTTAAAACCTGGTTCCTGAATCTCTGTCTTACCATTATATTATCTATCTGAGACCTTCCAGTATCTCCAGGCTTCTTCGATGTATACAACCCCGTTTTATGATTCTTGAACCAAGTGTTAAGTATGATCTATGATTAAGTTATGCTCTGTGCAAAATTCAAGCAGCTTTCTCTTTCATTCTTTCCTCCCATACCATATTCACCTACTACATTTCCTTCTCTTCCTTTATCTACTATCGAATTCCAGTCCCCCATGACTATTAAATTTTCAGCACCCTTCACTATGTGAATAATTTCTTTTATCTCATCATACATTTCATCAATCTCTTCGTCATCTGCAGAGCTAGTTGGCATATAAACGTGTACTACTGTGGTAGGCATGGGCTTCATATCTATCTCGGCCACAATAATGCGTTCAATATGCTGTTTGTAGTAGCTTACCCACATTCCTATTTTCCTATTCATTATTAAACCTACTCCTGCATTACCCCTATTTGATTCTATATTTATAACCCTGTATTCACCTGACCAGAAGTCTTGTTCCTGCTGCCACCGAACTTCACTAATTCCCACTATATCTAACTTTAACCTATCCATTTCCCTTTTTAAATTTTCTAACCTACCTGCCCGATTAAGGGACCTGACATTCCACGCTCCAATCCATAGAATGCCAGTTTTCTTTCTCCTGATAACAACGTCCTCCTGAGTAGTCCCTGCCCAGAGATCCGAATGGGGGACTATTTTACCTCTGGAATATTTTACCCAAGAGGACGCCATCATCATTTAACCCTACAGTAAAGCTGCATGCCCTCGGGAAAAAGGACGGTTGTAGTTTCCCCTTGCTTTCGGCCGTTTGCAGTACCAGCACAGCGAGGCCGTTTTGGTTAGTGTTACAAGGCAAGATCAGTCAATCATCCAGACTGTTGCCCCTGCAACTACTCAAAAGGCTGTTGCCCCTCTTCAGGAACCACACGTTTGTCTGGCCTCTCAACAAATACCCCTCCATTGTGGTTGCACCTACGGTAGGGCTATCTGAATCGCTGAGGCATGCAAGCCTCCTCACGAACAGCAAAGTCCATGGTTCATGGGGGGGAGAGGGGGGGATCGAAGTATAATATCAATAACCATCAGATTGCAACATTTCTACCATTGATGGATTTAATTTTTCACAAAGCAATTTTACATTTTCATACCTTTCCCTTACAAGTACAGCAATACTTACAGGGAAAGATAGCAATGTGTTTCTGTTGTGAGCTAAAACAGCTTTCAAGCTTAACTTAAAAAAGTCAATGAAAAGTCTCCAATCTTAGGGATTATAGACCTTTCTCAAAGATGCCATCAGACTATCTGCATCACTGCATTCAACAACGTTGTTTTCAGTTTCAAGACCTTGCTTTTTAGTTACTCTAGATCAAGGATTAAATCATTCAGTTTTCCTTGAGAAATTTTACATGCCCTACTAGGTTAGACAGTTCTGGTGTATAACCTGGTTCTTTCTGTAAAGACTCAGGCTGTTGTTTACATTCCCCCTCCACGTATTCATCAGATTCTAGGATATAATGTTCTAAAGGGATAGGAACATGTGGATCTTTTCCATATGGTACTGGTCGAGTCGATGCTGTCAAAGTTGGGTATGGGGTGGTCCACATTTTCTTTCTCAACATTCCATGTTTAAGAAGAGGTTCTATACCAAAATAACAATTACAGAACTGATCTGAAGGTTCTTGCCATGTCATGGAAACAGCAAATAGCATTGACTTTAATTTTTTGTTTAATGAACAATGGAGATTTAGTGCATATGAATTGCAGCAAATATTTGGTGCCGAAAGTTTACCCTCATCTATTTTACAGTCAAGGTAATGGTAATAAGCTATCTCTATTAATGGAGTCAAATGACATTTATGAGAAGCAAAAGTCACTTTCCTGCATACACGGCAAAAATTATCCACACTGGTTGTACTTTTATGTAGGATTTTACAGTTTAATTACCCTGAAACGCAAACAAAATAAATTTGCTGATGTCTTTTGCACCCATGAAGATAAGTAGAGGTCTGCACTTTATTTCTTCTTTACCTGTGAAAATTTAACTTCAGACACAGATAATACTAAGAAAGGGGAGCAGCTAGGTTCTCTAACCACAATAAAGGACACTTATATAAACACAGTGGTTTCTCTGGCAAAAAAAAAAAAAAAAAAAAAAAAAAAAAAAAAAAAAAAAAAAAAGGCACACTCAGTGTTGACAGTCTTTATTTGTTAAAAAAAGCATGCATACACCTACCAAGATAACAAAATTTCCCTCCATCATGAAGTTTATTCTTGTGTTTTCAAGTGAATGACAGCTAACGAAATGTTTTAAACATTATATTAATTTAATCCACATCAAAATGAATAGGAAATAACGGTACTGCACAACAAAATTACAGGGTCACTTCCATGAAAACCCGAAATTGTTTCCTGTTACACGCATAAGTTTTAAATTTGGCGCAAAGCTGCTTATAACCTTCCTTTGTAAAAGTGCAAACACATGGCATCATGCAACATCACTCTCAGGCTCGCGATGCTTCAAACTGCAAGGTGTCACACTGAAACCCAATTTCACCACAGTTATGCTCAATGTCACCATGGGCATGTCACACAATGGGTACTACTACTTGTACCTGACCACCAGCCATTACAAGACGGTACGTGGGGCAATTGCAGTCAACGTCCCTCCACGCTCAGCATGCAACACAGTGTACCACCCACAATCATTCCCCACCAGACTTGAGTACGGCCTTAACATCTGAGTTGGGAATAAATTGCACTCTCTCAGAGAAAGTGTAAAATCTATCCGGTTAAAGGGTAAAACTAAATACAAAGCTGGAACAAGACAGTTTTATTTTTCTTGGACAAATGGAGATAGGGAAGTCAATCAACAGCAGTCTCCTTGATGGTACACAACTTGTTGCAGGGAGCAATAGGCTCCATTCCCTGATCTGGTGCAACGGATTGCAAGCCTCTTCTTTGGTCGCAAATCAGTGTCTGGTATTCACATTGCCAATATTGGTTGTGCTGACGCTTCCCTGGGTAAGAGATCAGTTAGCTCATTCCACTGAATTCCCGTGTGATTCAGTACCAGAGGAAAACAACAAAGCTAGCAGTATGTCTGAGATGATGAATAGAGTCATGGCTAGCACACACTACAGTTGCAAAGTCAATAGTGGTACCTTTAATGTGTATGTCTAGCAACTGTCATCTACTTGAGAACTTACTCACTCAGAACTCACTGATAGTTGCTCGGGTGCATAAAACATTCCACGATCCAAGGATCCAACACATCGACAGTCCGACAACTTCTTGAGCAACTTGCACACAGTAAAACTCTGCTTTTATGTTCCCGGAATTAACGTTTTACCACTATTTACGACACTTTTTATCATTCCCATCAAAGTTCGTATGTTCACAATGTTAATTCGCACCAAATTTTACATTCACATATTTATGATTTTCCAGAAATTTATGCTTTATGAAACAACGACCATGGAGGAAAAACTGATGTAATTGAAATAAACTAATGCAACCAAGGCTTAAGCAATGTTTACAAACATTATGTGATTAAGTTTCTTGAAACCAAGACGCACTACTCAAAAGGTCTGAACGGTAAAAGTCAGAAGAATTTGTGCTTTATTTCCTCCCATTGTTAATCTCTACGTGGCATGGAGGCTGATGGGAGTAACTAGGTTAATTTGAATAATGGTCGCAACAGTTTTCAGTCTTTACTGCACATGCATAAAACTTCATGATAGTTGCACTCGTCATGACGGCTCAAAAGCACATTTTGCGCATTTCATTGTTTGGACACTTGTAGTGCTAGTTGATACCTTTGCGTTGCTCAAATGTTTCTGTTTAAATAATGAAAAATTGCATCAGTTAAATATTTTCTCATACTCAGCAAAACGTGTTTCAAAAATGTATTCTTGTTGTCAAGTGCAAATATTTACATAAGTAATTTTTGTGAAGTTTCACACACAAACTATGTGAGTGACGGTTTGTGTGTGTGTGTGTGTGTGTGTGTGTGTGTGTGTGTTGGGGGGGCAGGGGGGTGTTTCCGCATACTGGAGGGTGCACAGTACATTATAACCTCAAAGAGCCAACTAGATTGCAAAACATGCAGATCAGCACATACATGAATATCACACAACATACTTATGTAAATATTTGCGTTTGACTATGGGAATAAATTCTCAGAAAGTGTCATGCTAAGCGTGAAAAAATACGTACTGATGTGTTGTTTTGTTATTTAAATAATGACTGACACAACTGCAGGCATTCCGGTAACATCAATTATGATAAATGACATTAAATCCAACATGTCTACTTTTCAGGCTGATCGACTGATTGATTAACTGAGAGGGTTTATGGGACCCAACAGTGAGGTCATCAGTCCCACTATTCTGAAGTTACTCATCACAGTGAAAGACGGTCCCCTAAAAGTGGACGGATCTAGGCAGAGGAGTCAAATTATAAAATAATGAAGTTAAAACACACACAGTGAAAGGCTTAAAAGGTGAGACCAAATCCAAAAACAGGGAAAAAAAGGAGCGGTCTTTCCATGGGGGAGTGGTCTTGGGGTCCCAGATCAAGAAGATATGAAGAGGGGTCCCAACCACAATCACCCTGTCCCTGCTCCAGGAGTAAAGCAAAACCTTATATCTGGGAATAAAAACCACTTTCACGGAGGAAACTGAGGACCAGTTCAACCATCCATGGATCATCTGCTAATATTAAAATTATGGAATCCGGAAACCATACTTTGCACGAAGAGCCGAAAGAAGGGGACATTCCATCAATATGTGGGATACAGTCATCTGGCTCCACAACCATATAGTAGGGGCAGTTCGTTACGCAGGAGAAAACAATGGCTGAGTCTGGTATGACCAATGTGTAGACAGTATAAAACAGTGGACTCCTTCCGAGAGGAGCAGAAGGAATAGCACCAAACCGACTCCTTGAATGTGCAGAGTTTATTACTGTGAACAGAAGCGCATCAGACATCATTCCACTTTTTGGGAAAGGTAGATTTGCTGTAGATCTGTATACCCGCAGCTGGAATCCTTAAAGGGAATGGGGAGCATGTGACTGCTTCTCTAGCCAAATGGTCAGCCACTTCATTCCCCGGGATGCTCAGGTGACTTGGGACCCAGAGAAAGATAACTGAGCAGGCCAGTGAGATAAAAACTTACAGATAAAAATTGGATGGGGGCCATGGAAGCCCCAGTCATGGAGGGTAACTAAAATGTGATGGCACCAAGCCATGTCGTGTGCCTTATGTAGGTCAAAGAAGACCGTAACGAGGTAGCAGCGGTTAGTAAAAGCCTGTAGGATTGCTGTTTGCAATCTGAGTGAATTGTCAGTTAAAGATCATCCTTCCCAGAAGCCACACTGATAAGGGGACAAAAGGCTCTGACATTTGAGTACCCAAAATAATCTGAAGCTAATCATCCCGTTGAGCAGTTTACAAAGTACATTTGTCAGGCTAGTCAGGCGGTAGCTGTCGAGAGACGTTGGGTTCTTCCTGGGCTTAAGGACGGGAATACCTGTATTGTCTCACCAATACAACAGGAAAGCACCCTTGAGCCAAATGCGATTGAAGACCCTGAGGAGATATTGCCTCTGGGTAACGTCCAAGTGTTGAATGATCTGTTTGGGGATGGAATCTGGGCATGGGGCCGTGTCAAGGGAAGAGGTAAGAGCATGCAAGAATTCCCATTCAATGAAGGGTTCATTATGGGTTCAGTGTGGTGCAAGTTGAAACAGAGGAGGGTCTGTTCAACTCGGCACTTCTGCTGCAGAAAGGCAGCAGGATAGCATCGCCATTGCAAGGTGTTCTGCAAGGACCAACGGACCCAAGATCAACATGGGATGACCAATGTAGGGAAGCCATGACAGCAGGGGACAAGATCGTGAGATCGATAGCAGTAAACTAGCCATGAGCAGCACTGAAGTGGGTAGGGTAACCATCATTGAGGAGACAAATCAAAGTCTGTAAGAAGTTGGTCAATTAGGAACCCCACCCCCCACGAAAGTGGAACTCCCCCACAGTGGGTGGTGAGCACTGAAGTTCTCAAGGAGGGGAAAGAGAGTTAGGAGTTGCTGCATTAAGGTAGACAGTTCAACAAAAGGAAGTGGCCTACCTGGAGGGAGGTAGACACTGCAAAAGGCGATTGCTGGACTCGTTTGCACTCTAACCACTATTGCTTCCAGGTTGGTATGAAGGAGGATCCAGTCACTAATGACAACGGACGGAATTGGAAGTGCAGACCCCACAAGATCGTACCCCGCCAGCACGGTTCCAACAGAATGCCCGATAACCAACAATGTTGGAGAGTGGTCATCAAGGCAGCACGTTTCTTGAAGAGCAAGACAGAACCCAGAATATACTATTATTTAAACTAGTTGTCACTTGACAGGCAATGGGCTGCAGCGCTCCTGCCACCAATAAACCAATGGCAGCCAGCATTGTCGGCTGCCACTGCATTGCCACTTCGCTCTGCTGATCTGACTAAGGCATTGTGCCAGCCAGTCCTCAGTGAGGCATTGTAGACGTGCGGGTAAGAGATTTGAGTGACTTGTAGTTTCGCGTGTTTACGACGTCTGATGAAAGCAGTTGCAAGAGAGGGAGGCCGAGGCTGCACACTCCTCGGAAACCTCCAAAAAGGGGCGGACATGGTGTCGTTATATGCAGTCAGGCACGTGAATACATGTGTTCCTTATGGGAGTATTTTGAGAGAGAGAGGGATGCAGGAGGGCCTCTCATTCATTTGGATAAGGTGGTGGAGCGAACTGCAGCTGCTCTGCAAGTTAGTGAACAATCAGTAATAAGAATCTGCAAGGAGAAATTCACGAAAGAAGGCTCAAGTGAATCATCTAAATTGGAGACACCTGGGAAAAAGAGGCGACTAGAGAAGAGGGTCACAAAACTTGACTCTTTTCAGGAAGATGCCATTCATCATCAAATATATGCATTTTATTCGGAGGAAGGAGTATCCAACACTCAAAAAACTACATGCTACCCTCACAGCGGCTGACCTTTTTCACGGTAGTAAATCATCTTTGTTACGAGTCATGAAAATGTTAGGATTCCACTATAAATCCATCTCTGGCAGAAAGTTACTAATGGAACGCCAAGATATTGCAGCCTGGCGATGCCACTTTCTTAGAGAATTAGTGGGGACAAATTTTGATGATATCGTTTGGCTTGATGAAATGTGGGTGAACGCAGGACACAGTTTAAAAAAAGGCTGGACAGATGGTACCATCAGTGGTAGTATGGCAGCTCCGATCGGCAGAGGAAAAAGGATAATTGTAGCACATGCCGGAATTTCAAAAGGTTTCATTCCAAATTGTCTGCTGCTATTCAGTTCAAATAAGACCTCCGACTACCACAAAGAGATGAACCACAATACTTTTGTGAAATGGTTTGAAGACTGTGTGCTCCAGAACTTAACAAAAAACTCTATCATTGTCATGGATAATGCTCCTTATCACTCAGCAATACAAGATAAAGCACCCACAAAGGCAATGAGGAAAAATGACATTGTTAGCTGGTTACAGAAACATAAGGTACAGTTCGACAGTAATATGACAAGGGCAGAATTATTAGAATATGTATCACAACACAAGCCAAAGAACCCGATTAACATTGTGGATGAAGTAGCAAAAAAATACGGGCTTATAGTGCTCAGATTGCCTCCTTACCATTGCCATTTCAACGCAATAGAGCTGATTTGGGCTCATGTTAAACGGCATATTGCTGCAGAAAATAAGAAATTCACATTAACCGAAGTGGAACACTTTTTGAAAGAGGCAGTTGACTGGCAGAAGGTAGTGCATCACGTGAAAGGAGTGATACAGGACGCAAGGAACAATGAAGGTATCTTACAACAAAGTGTCGAAGACTTGATTATACCTGTCAATACGAGCAATGACACCGATAGTTCCACTGACTCTGACTCTGAATTAAGCGGTGTTTTCGTATTGTCTGATTAGAGTGTAGTGTACTTATTGCCATTAAATATTGTGTTTATGAGTTTATGTCGATTAATTCTTATTCTTGTTGTGAGACTAAGAAATACTGTTTGGCCAGCTCTCATCATCTCCTTGTAGTAAGTTAGACTGAATTTTAATTCTATTTCATTTTGTATACACACCAAGATGTTATTCAATGTGTGTAATAGTTTTCGAGATTTGCAATCTAAAGAAGAAAACTTTTCCAGACGTGAAAATTTCTCACACTTCAATAGTTAATGTAACAACGGCCATAATTAAAATTAAGAAAAGATATTTGATATGCTTATAGATACCACTGAGACTGATACTGTACATAAATTTCAAAATATTTACATAATATTTATAGGAGATAGAGATTTTAAACGTCATACTTGTTTAGAGTTCAGTACTGATAGGGTTGCTTAAAAATGCTGTTTTCAGAAATTTATATACAGGAAACGCAATGCACTACGAAAACTTTTAAGGATTCTTTGCCGAGTGCATTATTTTGGTAATGAATGGAAAAAATATTTTGCTGTGACACCAATAGTTTTTCAGTAATGACGTGATAAGTTAGAAGCTGTTAGCGAAATCGAGAATTTAAATGGTTTCAAACAAATTAATGTAACTCTTGTCCTAATTATAATTAAGAATAGATATTTGACAGATTGAGAGACATTGTAGAGATATACATCATATGTGGGTTTGAAATTTTTTACTTACTTTTTGTAGAAGATACAGGCTTTAAAACGATTTTCTATCACCGGGGGTAGCGATGTGCTGAGGCGGCTGCCTCCAACCAGTGCTAGTCGTGACAACGCCGCAACTTCGCAGCGGAAACATCAGGTGGCAACTACTTTAAATCAGACTGTAGAAGGAAACAAAACGTATTTCCGGTAGGTGACAATAGTATCTGTTGCAATTCCAATGGAAGATCATTTGGCGAGAGTCCAAGTCAGACATAAAGAAGTCGAGAAGAGGTCATGTCATTCAGTGAGTGGTCATCACCGACAAGGATGGGGTGATGTCCATAAATGAGATCTCAGACTCAGGTTGCAAGTGGGAAGAGGGCACCACCGGGGGCACTTGGGGGGGGGGGGGGGGGGCTTTTCTTGGGACTTACATTTCTTCTCCTCTTTCGGAGGTGAAGTAGGGCAGGGCACAGAGAGAGTAGGGGTATCTGCAAGATCCTGAACCAAAAGAGAGCAAGCAATCTTAGGGTGCACAGATGGTGCATCTCGCAGCTGAACTGTGGTAGAAGGCTTCTGGCCTGAGAGATGCCGGGGAGAGGGGTCCCGGAGAAGCTGGGAGGGGACACTTCACCAGCAGGTGCCAAAGAAGGGGGGACACTTCTTTCATCAGAGAGGGGGAGCGGCTCCCGGATGGGAGAGCATGAGAACTGCAGGGAAGGGGAGAGGAGAGAGTGACAGGGCAGAGGTAAGGAAGAGGTAAGAGGGAGAAAGGATGTACAAGAGGCAAAAGTTAAAGAAAAAGACACTGGATGGAATCTCTCGTATTTCTGGCAAGCCTCAGCATAAGACAGGCAATCCAGGGACTTGTACTCTTGGATCACCTTTTATCTCTTGTAAGCAGGGCAATCCAGCGAGTGAGGGGATGGGAGAGGGGAAGGAAGAAGGGAGAGAAATCCACATTGTAGATGCTAGGGAGGGAGTTCTTCCCCGAATAGCTCACACTAAAAACAAAAAATTTAGAAGTGGAGGTCAAACCTCAAGCGGGGACCTAAATGCCGAAAAGGCTGAAAGAATAGGCAGAAGCAACAAAATTGCAAGCAAGACAGGCAACCAGATGGATAGCCAGATTGATATAAACCAGAAAACAAAGAGAGAGGAAGGAGGGGCAATGGGGAAGGAGTGAGGATAGGGGGGGGGGGGGGGGGGACAGGGTGAAGGAAATGCAGCCAGGGAAGGAAGAATGGGCTGCAATAGCTCGGAGACCCATGTGCGACATGCACGAACCTACAAAAAGACCGTGAGCGGCGTGGGGGGTACTTTCCAGACAGTTGATCAGTTACAGTTACGTCAGTGGGTAAACGTAGTAGAAAATTCAGATAACCCTAACTGGCTAATAAACAAGCCCCTAACAAGTATTTTGATGTCTATTATGTACATATATCACAAAGAATCGATGAAAACGCAAGGAGGGAATGCTGTAACTAATTTTTTCCACTTAAAAAGTTATTTCCCACATCTTACATTTTCCTGCATTTTGCAGAATTTTTTAAAGTCCCTTGAAAAGTTTAAAAGTGGTATTTCACTATATTATGTTAGTGAGCATGTGCGACATGCGTGATCTATGATTATCAATGGAGGTTCGATTTTTGCTTGGCTTATTAATCAGGTAAGTTGTACTGTCTGGAGAGGAATTTATCTCTAAACCAGATACAATTGAAAACCATCAGCAGATGCTGACAAATCAGTGTCTAGCATTCCCACTGAAATATTAACCATGTTGTCACTTCCCAGGCTAAGCAATCAGCTGACTAATTTTTTTGGATTCCCACTGATGCAGGGTCCAGCAGGGAACAATTAAGGCGATCAATACTTTGACTGGGAATGGAGTAGTAAGGGCCCAAGGTATTGTCGCAGGATGAGTCAAGGGCTCTAAATAATTCCCATTCATTGAAAGGCTGGTTATATGGCTCAGGACAGTACACTATAAAAGATGACATGCATCTTTGACTCATTGCTTACATGTGTTGAAAGTGGGACAAATGATTCCACCATACAGTAGGATGCTAAATGTTCAGCAAGGACAGGTGGGTCATTAGAAACACTACAATTAAGTCAAAGACCAGCAGCAATTGACAGCCGCTGGCGGACTAGGTCTCACAGTATTGCCCACAGGAAGATGCATGCATTCCAAAGAAAGATGATCCAGCATTATCTCTTCCTTTGTTCAACTGAAAAATTAGCCCCTGCATGCTACCACTTGAAGACTGTGAGGTTGGTGATTAGTGGTGTCACTTCCATAGGAGAGTTTTTCAATGATCCTGGATTGCTGCTGCAATTTTTCTTCAGTCCACAATGGCTTACAGGTACTTTGTGGAAGTCTTTCTTGTGGTAGGATATGTAATCATATTAAATACAAGTGATAATGGGACGGACAAAAACCTGTACTCATGACCCAACATGACTGCCTCTAGGCACTTCACTTACACACTGCAGAAGCTGGATATGACACTGGTGCTGTATGCAAATATGGTTTTACATCACCTTAAAAGAGAATAGTGTCATTGCTCTTTCAATATATAAAGTTTGTTTGCACAGACAAAATAATAATATCTGGGAAATCCCAGTTAAAAACACACTTTTAACCAGGATACAAAACACTTTTTCCTGAGTGAAAATATGCTTTTTCTGTGTTAAACAACCTGTTTTGGAAACATCTTTGATGCGAGGCAACACATAATTTTTTTAAAAAATTACGAAGGTATAAATATGAATTCCACCAAATACAACATGTGGTTTCTGAAGCAGTGAAACTGATATTGCCATTCAATTTTGTCACCCAATCACAGCTCATGTCACTTGATCTAGCAAGCCAATGATAGCAGACATCCAGAGCACAGGACACATGATGCAGTCATCCAATGGCGACATCACTGCAGTGTGAACACATAACAGGAAAACTAGTGGTTTACATTGCTACACATACATTATAGCTACAAGGAAAGCTAAGCTTCTCAATATAATATTGGTCTCTTTTAGCATGCATTATCCTTTTGGATAAATCAAACACAAATATGTCAGTAAAATTTTAAATAATCACATAAACAGCAGGTGTAACGAAGCAGGGTTGCCCACTGCTATCCTGTTTTGGTTTTACACTCCTTCAGTAACTTAGTTAAGCAATGAACTTTTATTTATTTATTTATTTATTTATTTTTCATTTTCAATACTCAGATTCCGACTACAGATTCTATGGCCTTCAGCCTCATAGCACAGAATTCGGAAATAGTTTAAATAAAATTACCCTAGTAAAATCTATTATTTCAGTACATTCTAATGTACTATTCTGAAAGTAATGAGCTAATTAGTTTTATTGGAAATGAATCCTATTAAAAGTTATGAACAATGACATATATTGTGCAATACATATTAAGTAAAATTCGAGTGAGCTAATAGATCGAATTCAGCTATAAGACTGCATCCAAAAGAAAGCCTAAATTTTACTGATTCCAACAAAGTGTTTAAATTAACCTAAAGTCTATTAATTAAATAGATATTAAGACTTTAAATCTGTAGCCTGTATGACTTTCAGTGCCAATTGTGACCGAACTACTGAATAATTCCGAGATCTGTTTTGATACTTTTGCTACCTATATTTTTCTACGTAAAAATGACTCCAGTCTCAAATTTGTAAGTGCATTAATTAAGAATTAAGTAAATCTGAATAAGTAAAAATTATTGTTCAAGAGGGCTGCCATGGTTATAAGTCGGGAATTCCCACTGTGGATGCATAACTTAGTTCTGTGTATTTAAATTGATACAGCTCACTCATGTTATGTAAGTAATAAAACCCAATAGTTAACTTCAAAACCAATAAGAAAGGATTATGTTAACACCAGGAAATTATAAACTATAATATATTAACAGAAATAGTCAAATATTCAAGCACTCGTCTATATAAGGTCCGAGCTGGTGCAGTTCTCAGTTAGTTCTCGGTCAGATTCTCATGGAGCAAAAGTGCGTCAAGTCGGTGCCGGAATGTGATGTGATAATACTTGAAACAGAAGCTTAACTTTTCCGGTCGGTACCAAAAAAGTGTAATTGTATTTGGCTTTGAACATTAACGCATATTGTGAACATTGTTAAAGACTGGAAGTTTTTGACCTACCTAATGTGACGATTATTAAGTGTAAGAGGCCTGGTTACATGAATATTGTGTGTGTGTGTGTGTGTGTGTGTGTGTGTGTGTGTGTGTGTGTGTGTGTGTGTGTGTGATAACAAATAAATCGCACTGTGGTTGTCATAAGCGTTCAACAATGAATACGGTCTTGACTTTTGATTTTGGAAAACATAATCTAGGATCCTGTGATTTAGGTAAGACGGACGCAGCTACCGAGAAGACAATATTGAGTAAGCAAAGCAAGGTAGGTTAGGAACACTGTGCACTATCTACTGCGTGAGGAAATGTTTCACTACATCCAATTGTGAGGTGAACTTTAAGTGGCACTAATACAAGGATTCAGCCCAGCACGTTACACAGGTCTTCTGGGCCCTATATTTTTCTAAGTGGCTGGTCCTCAAAATGTTAAGCTTCGAATGAGTCAAACACACTGCTATTTAAGTAATCCATTACCATTCTCATGCATAACATAATTCATTTTGTATAAAAGTAAATTTACTTTGAAATTAGGTCTTCTCAAACCAACATTCGCAACAGATTTCCGCAACCTGTTAGATTCATTTGAATCATTGCCAGAGAGCATCACAGAACAGGTTTTAATGCGCATATGCAGTTACAGTGACACAGGAAGCCCATGTTTGGCGTTTGCACTGCTCACATAACTTTTGTGTCAGGTCGCAAGCATTCTTTTGCATTTACAAGTATCTGCGGTTTCTTGAATTATTCAGAAATGGGTTGGCCCAGACGTTACAAATAAGAAGCATTTAGTTCAGCACACACTGGACCATAAATTAAAAGCATCATAACATAACTTAATGTATTCCTTAATATATTTGTAATGGCTCGAAGTTATTGACAGCAAATTTTTAAAAAATCAATTTTTGAACAACATTTTTCCTTAGAGGGAGTAATTTCTCAGAGATAATGTCTTGAAAGGAGGATATAAGATGAACATCAACAAAAGCAAAACGAGGATAATGGAATGTAGTCGAATTAAGTCGGGTGATGCTGAGGGAATTAGATTAGGAAATGAGACACTTAAAGTAGTAAAGGAGTTTTGCTATTTGGGGAGCAAAATAACTGATGATGGTCGAAGTAGGGAATATAAAATGTAGACTGGCAATGGCAAGCTTCACACGTCTGTCCACATTAAACCCACCAACAAGCAACAGTACCTCCATTATGACAGCTGCCACCCATTCCACATCAAACGGTCCCTTCCCTACAGCCTAGGTCTTCGTGGCAAACGAATCTGCTCCAGTCCGGAATCTCTGAACCATTACACCAACAATCTGAAAACAGCTTTCGCATCCCGCAACTACCCTCCCAACCTGGTACAGAAGCAAATAAGCAGAGCCACTTCCTCATCCCCTCAAACCCAGAACCTCCCACAGAAGAACCACAAAAGTGCCCCACTTGTGACAGGATACTTTCTGGGACTGGATCAGACTCTGAATGTGGCTCTCCAGCAGGGATACGACTTCCTCAAATCCTGCCCTGAAATGAGATCCATCCTTCATGAAATCCTCCCCACTTCACCAAGAGTGTCTTTCCGCCGTCCACCTAACCTTCGTAACCTGTTAGTTCATCCCTATGAAATCCCCAAACCACCTTCCCTACCCTCTGGCTCCTATCCTTGTAACCGCCCCCGGTGTAAAACCTGTCCAATGCACCCTCCCACCACCACCTACTCCAGTCCTGTAACCCGGAAGGTGTACACGATCAAAGGCAGAGCCACGTGTGAAAGCACCCACGTGATTTACCAACTGACCTGCCTACACTGTGAAGCTTTCTATGTGGGAATGACCAGTAACAAACTGTCCATTCGCATGAATGGACACAGGCAGACAGTGTTTGTTGGTAATGAAGATCACCCTGTGGCTAAACATGCCTTGGTGCACGGCCAGCACATCTTGGCACAGTGTTACACCGTCCGGGTTATCTGGATACTTCCCACTAACACCAACCTGTCAGAACTTCGGAGATGGGAACTTGCCCTTCAGTATATCCTCTCTTCTCGTTATCCGCCAGGCCTCAATCTCCGCTAATTTCAATTTGCCGCCGCTCATACCTCACCTGTAATGAACATCTTTGCCTCTGTACTTACGCCTCGACTGACATCTCTGCCCAAACTCTTTGCCTTTACAAATGTCTGCTTGTGTCTGTGTACGTGCGGTTGGATATGGGTGTGTGTGCGAGTGTATACCTGTCCTTTTTTCCCCCTAAGGTAAGTCTTTCCGCTCCTGGGATTGGAATGACTCCTTACCCTCTCCCTTAAAACCCACAACCTTTCGTCTTTCCCTCTCCTTCCCTCTTTCCTGATGAAGCAACCGTTGGTTGCGAAAGCTTGAATTTTGTGTGTTTGTTTGTGTGTCTATCGACCTGCCAACGCTTTCGTTTGGTAAGTCACATAATCTTTGTTTTTTTCCCAAAAGAGATGTTTTGAAATTTTTCATTCTTTGGCCTGCAGTGTCTTTGTTAGGGGACCAGACAAAAATCTGTAAATTACACTCTTAACAGATATTTATAATATTAAACATCAGTATAAATTTCAACTCTGAAATTCAATGGGAAGTTAAATAATAATAATAAAAAGGAAAAAGAGCCAAAAATGTTTCTAAATATCAGCAATATCTGGACTAATGGAACAAAGCATATCAATTATATAATTTACACATACAAAAAACATGAAATTAAAGTCATGAATGATTATTTGTTGAAACAATCTAGCAGAAGCTTGCAGCTGGCTAGCAGCACCTACAAGTCTGTACAGGCTCACAGACAAGCCTGTAATAGTCTTTGTTTTGTCTTCCCATTTACACCAACATCTGTTCACTCACACTCACAATCAGAGGTCCCCAGCTGTGCGATCAGCTTTTTGAAATTAAACATACAGTGATGTAGGTTAAGGTCCCCAGTATCGCACCCTACAGCCATTCACCCTAGTGGGCCTTCGTTTGCGAACAACAGACAAAAAAATTTCAGAATTTTGTATAATGCTTAATAATGTTTTTAAAAAAGTCAAATTATGTAATGTGGTTGGGTGGTGTAGTGGATAGGATAACAGCTTCACATGCAAAAGGTTGTGGGTTCAGATCTTGTCAGTCGCAGTGAAATTTTTACTTCTAAATATTTATTCAAATGACTCTGATCATTATTTTTATTCGATCAATTGATTTAAATTTAATTTTTAAAATTTATCTTCCTTTGTCACATTATTTTAATCACTGTGTGAAATATTTTGATTTGTTTCATTTTTTATTAGTAGCATTTTTTTCCAAAGGTAATTTTTGTAATTATGAATATAATTATATTTACCTATTATAAAATTCAATTATTCAAAAATTTCAATCAGTTAAAAAAAAGAGCAAATAATTCTATTTATATTGCCTGTGCAGTGGTGTGAAAATGTATTTTTCGTTACAAGACTTGCATCCCCCCCCCCCAATGGTAATCCTCATACAGACAATTAAAACCTACTGCACTACAAACAAAATAATGCAGATGAAGATTTAAGTGAAAGAAGGGTTTATAAGTATAACAAAATTCAAACAAAATGAGAGATAGATATAATGAACTCAATATTCTGGATGAAAAAACAGGGTGATAAACAAAAGAAATTAGATCAAAATTAATACATAAAATTAATTAAAAACACATGAAAAAAGAATTCGATTCTAAGAAGAATGATAGGAAAAAATGAGAGCATATGAAAAGTTGATATTACGATTAAAATTATGTGACAAAGGAAAGGAAATAAAAAATTACATTTAAACCAATTAATTGAATAAAAATGATGATCACATTCATTTTTATAAGATTTAAAAATAAAAATATTACTGCACTTGACAAGATTTCAACCCACAACAATCTCGACTACGTGAAGTCCTCATTCTACCCATTACACCACGTAACCAAACTGTTGTTGTTGTGGTCTTCAGTCCTGAGACTGGTTTGATGCAGCTCTCCATGCTACTCTATCCTGAGCAAGCTTCTTCATCTCCCAGTACCTTCTGCAACCTACATCCTTCTGAATCTGCTTAGTGTATTCATCTCTTGGTCTCCCTCTACAATTTTTACCCTCCATGCTGCCCTCCAATGCTAAATCTGTGATCCCTTGATGCCTCAGAACATGTCCTACTAACCGATCCCTTCTTCTAGTCAAGCTGTGCCACAAACGTCTCTTCTCCCCAATCCTGTTCAGTACCTCCTCATTAGTTATGTGATCTACCCATCTAATCTTCAGCATTCTTCTGTAGCACCACATTTCGAAAGCTTCTATTCTCTTCTTGTCCAAACTAGTTATCGTCCATGTTTCACTTCCATACATGGCTACACTCCATACAAATACTTTCAGAAACGACTTCCTGACACTTAAATCTATACTCTACATTAACAAATTTCTCTTCTTCAGAAACGCTTTCCTTGCCATTGCCAGTCTATATTTTATATCTTCTCTACTTCGAGCATCATCAGTTATTTTGCTCCCCAAATAGCAAAACTCCTTTACTTCTTTAAGTGTCTCATTTCCTAATCTAATTCCCTCAGCATCACCCGTCTTAATTCGACTACATTCCATTATCCTTGTTTTGCTTTTGTCGATGTCCATCTTATATCCTCCTTTCAAGACACTGTCGATTCCATTCAACTGCTCTTCCAAGTCCTTTGCTGTCTCTGATAGAATTACAATGTCATCGGTGAACCTCAAAGTTTTTATTTCTTCTCCATGGATTTTAATACCTACTCCGAATTTTTCTTTTGTTTCCTTTACTGCTTGCTCAATATACAGATTGAATAACATTGGGGAGAGGCTACAACCCTGTCTCACTCCCTTCCCAACCACTGCTTCCCTTTCGTGCCCCTCGACTCTTATAACTGCCATCTGGTTTCTGTACAAATTGTAAATAGCCGTTCGCTCCCTGTATTTTACCCCTGCCACCTTTAGAATTTGAAAGAGAATATTCCAGTCAACATTGTCAAAAGCTTTCTCTAAGTCTACAAATACTAGAAACATAGGTTTGCCTTTCCTTAATCTTTCTTCTAAGATAAGTCTTAAGGTCAGTATTGCCTTGAGTGTTCCAATATTTCTACGGAATCCAAACTGATCTTCCCAGAGGTTGGCTTCTACTAGTTTTTCCATTCATCTGTAAGGAATTCGCGTTAGTATTTTGCTGCTGTGACTTATTAAACTGATAGTTCGGTAATTTTCACATCTGTCAACACCTGCTTTCTTTGGGATTGGAATTATTATATTCTTCTTGAAGTCTGAGGGTATTACACCTGTCTCATACATCTTGCTCACCAGATGGTAGAGTTTTGTCAGGACTGGCTCTCCCAAGGCCATCAGTAGTTCTAATGGAATGTTGTCTACTCCGGGGGGCCTTGTTTCGACTCAGGTCTTTCAGTGCTCTGTCAAACTCTTCACGCAGTATCGTATCTCCTATTTCATCTTCATCTACATCCTCTTCCATTTCCATAATATTGTCCTCAAGTACATCACCCTTGTATAGACCTTCTATATACTCCTTCCACCTTTCTGCTTTCCCTTCTTTGCTTAGAACTGGGTTTCCATCCGAGCTCTTGATATTCGTACAAGTGGTTCTCTTTTCTCCAAAGGTCTCTTTATTTTCCTGTAACCCAACTATTTGAAGCAAATTTTTTAACACTACTGTCACACAAAATATCGAAATTTCTTTCATCAATTGAATAGTTTATTTCAGGAACCAGTCAAGTGCCGAAACCAAAAAAAATGAGTTAATGGTGCCATATTTGTCTTTGAGGGTAATCGCAAATTTCAGTAAAGAAAGCAGTCAAATGTCTGCAACTGTTGTTGCCTGGCATGATGTTTAATTTTACATTTACATCAAAAACCAGTCAAACAACTCCGTTTGTCTGGTTTCTGCAGTAAATTGTGGGGACACTTTATGTTTCTTTGTTGTCAGTTGGTACTCGCATTCTGACGCAACAAGTCAGATATTCAAATGTTTTCATTGTTGTCACTGATCAGTTAGCTTGAGCTTTTTGAATAAGTCTGTTCTGTTTGCCAGTGTTCATAGGTTAGTGATAATAGTAGCCTAAGCATATATCAAAGTGATATGTCTTCAAGTTCAGAAGACGAACCTCAACACAAAAGGATATGTGGAGTAGTTAACGATGACTCATACAAACATAATTGTATTCGGAATGCAAGGGTGAAAGGAGAAGGTTATGTTTCGTACTATGGCAAGGAAGTACCTACGAAAAATAAGCCCAGCAGTATCATTTGTAAGTGCAATGCCAACTGTTATTTAAACATTAACCAGGACATCCATTAATGAAGTGTCGAGATATTTTCATTCTCTTGAAAATAAAAACTGTCAAGTTATCTATACTCAGACTTTGATTGAGGTTAATGAAGTTAAGCATAGATGGGGGAAACATGGACCAGACAAAAGGTCATGCAAAGAAAGCGGTAGGCATACTGAAAGCAGTTTTAAAAGAAATCACTCTTACAGTTATAATGTAAAGATGGGCGGTGTACAAAAACATGTTTGCAAGAATGTGTTTATGGAAATCCATAGTATGTCACATAACAGATTAACAAGAATTTGCCAATTATTACTTCAAAATACTACCCCTAAAGACATGAGGGGCCAGGGCAAGCATGGCAATGCTCTTCCTGGCAACATTTGTGTACGTATCCATGATCATATTGAAAAATTTGACGTTAAAGAGACCCATTATGGTGGGAAACACAAAAAGTATTTGGATGCTCGTTTAAATGTCACAAAACTTCAAAAGATGTTCAATTAATAACAACCCTGACTTAAAAGATGCTAACAAGTACCATTTTTACTCTTCTTATTTTCATGAAAAATTTGGGTATTCGTACGGTCAACCACAAGTTGATGTATATAGTCAATGTGAAAGCCTACACACAAAATTGAAAGATAAATCCTTGAATGATTATGCTAAACATAGGGCAACCACAGAGCTCATTATACACAAGAGGGGGGCCAATAAGTTTTATATTAGTATGAAAAAAGCGTCTCAAAATGATGATGATGAAACTGCTGCTTTGTGTTTTGATTATATGCAAACTTGCCACTACTGAATATTCCTGTTCAGGAATTTTTTTTTACATGTGGCAGTTATGGGTTAACGTTTTTAGTATCCATGATTTGGAAAGCAAAACGTCCAAAATCTAATTTATCTTGAGGGTGAAGGTAACAAGTCTCCAGATGAGGTGTGCAATTTTTTATTGAATTGCATAGAGACTGAAATATCCAGTAGAGTAGAGAGACTGACTCTTTTTAGTGTAGGTGCATTAGGACAGCACAAGAACCACACAGCTGTTAGGTATTTGATGAACCTCTGTGACAAAGGGCAACTTCCCTGTTTGTGCTCACTCGTATTCACCGTGTGACAGAGACTTTGGGGCTATAATGCATATTGTGAGAAAAGTTGATTGAATTTATACACCAGAGCAATATATGGAGCTTATACTGAAGGCCAGTAAAACAAATTGTTTTACCGTACACAAAGCTTCCTTCGAAGATACCAGAAGTTTCAAAACATGGTGGTCTCATGTATACAAAAAGCTTACAAACTCAGACAAAACTTCTGGTAGAGGTGTTACTAAAGACTGAAATGAGGATTTCAAGATATTCACATACAAACAATTTTGTTACAACAGTAATACAACTGGAAAAGTGGCAGTAAAGCCACAGATTGATGGAATCATTCAGTCAACTTTCACACAGCTGAAAACAGAGCCTGCTCCTGACTTACCCACCGATTTTGCCTACCCTTCAGGAAAAGTAAGTTTATAAATAATATAATATATTAGGCAACTTAAACAAAAATTACTGTTAGGTGTAACTATATTCTTTCGTTCGAACGTTTACCTAAAATATTGTAGAGCAGTCTCAAATAATATATTTTTTGGCCATCATCCATTCTCCAGTCTGAGCCCTTCCTTCATTATTTTTTCAGGTTTCTATCAATATCCAGAAGCTACGAGACATAAATGCCTGAAGACCTTACCTGGTGGGGTATGAAACATTTTATTACAGCATTTTACACTGGCCTACTACAGAGGCAGAATGTGCTGTGGAATTTGTTTATGAGGCTTGAGTAGCTGCTACTGTGGTGATTGAAATAGTTGATAATTTCATCTGAGTATTAGAAATGGACAAAGTTGGTGCTTAACTGGTTTCTGAAATAAACGATTAAATTGCTCGCAAATGAGGGCCCAACAGGATGAGTGGCTGCAGTGTGTGATAGCTGGGATCTTAACCTACATTACCATATAGGCGGTTTCAAAAAGTTGATTCCATCACTGGGGACCTCCCCTTGTCAGTTAGCCCTAGCACCACTAAGGGGTGGCACAAATTGCCCGCAGTATTTGTTTTATCTGTGTAATATATCTATTTGTTGGAGTGAAGAAGCAAGAATTTTGGTAATTGTAGAAAAATATCTAGAGTATGTCATAGTTCTATAATTTTTGTGGATTATTTAAATCTGTCTATTATATTTAATTAAAGTGTGGGCAGTTTTTGTTGAACCCCCCCCCCCTCCCCCCCCAGACACTGGAGAGTCAATTTTTCTCATTACAATACTTCTCAAAAGGGCAGAAAGAAATGCAGTTTCTGACTGTTGGTACCACTGTATTGTGTTGCCATTGCTGTTTTGAAATAAATCTCCTTTGTTGTTTGAGCAGTTGTACATTACTCGCAGTTCTATTAAAATGTGTTTTCAGTATCAGAGGTTTCTCACAGATGAAGAGGTGTCAGCTATAATAAATGAAGCAAGTGAAATTGATGAAAGTGATCCAGAAGAAGATGATACAGTTGTGACATACGATAGTGACACAGCAACTGAAAATGAGTCAAGTTCACAGAGTTCATCTCGTGATGAACAACATGCAGCTGTTTCCAGCATCATTGTTACAGCAAAAAGTGCACCTCCAAGGCAAGTACGGAAGTCAGTAAAGAATATAGGAATTTTTGTGAAGGATTGACTCATGAAGGCTTAACTTCTAGTGTGTCAGAATCTTTCAAAAAGTTTATAACTCCCAAAATAATGAAGATTATCGTGGACTATACAAACCAAGAAGCTCATAATAAGAACTTAAAACTTACAACAAAGAAGAAATGTACACCTTCATTGGTATTTTGATACTCATGGGCACAAATAATGACACTAGACTGCCTCTTGAGGACTTATGGGGGAAAGTAATGGGAAAGAATATCTACATAGCTACAATGAGTTGCATTCGATGTGGAGAATTTCTGTCCTTGATTAGATTGGATGATAAAGAAACAAGAATTGAAAGACAAAAGCAGGGTAAGTTTTGCCTCCTTCATGAAGTTTTCGACAAAATTGACAAAATGTTTGTGAAATGCTACATACCAAGCACTGATCTAATGATCAATGAAATGCTCTCCCTATTGTGAGGAAGATGTCCCTTTAAGGTCTTTATGAAAGACAAGCCTGGAAAGTATGGCATATTGATCAGGATGTTGCCAGATGCACACACCCAGTATGCTCTAAAAATGGAAGTCTATGCAGGGAAGGATGAACGACCTGCCAAGGAACGATGTGCAAAGGCAGTTGTTAGATGTATAGTGAATCCAGTGGCAGGAAGTGGAAGAAATATAGCAACAGATCGTTATTATAAATCCATAGACCTAGCCGAGGAGCTTTACAATGATGACAAGTTAACTATGGTGGGAACATTGAAGAGTAACAGAAAACACATACCAGAACAGCTAAAGAATACACAGGGTCGAGAGCTATATTCCTCTAAGTTCTAATTCAAAGATCAGAAAACAGGTGGCGCACTAGTTACCTCGGTTTCATACATCTCCAAACTGAAGCCTACTAAGAACCTCCTACTTCTTTCCACACAACACAATGATAACAAGGTGGATGAGTCAACAGAGAAAATAAAAGACAAACATCAATCCCTACTACAATGACAACAGGGCATAGAAAGCATTGATCAAATGATGCGACATCATTCAGTAAAACGAGGGACGAGAAGGTGGCCATTATTTCTCTTTTTCATCTTGATAGATATTGCCTGTCTCAATGTTGGAACAATTTTCACGACGAACAACCCAAACTGGAATAAGAAGAAGCATAATGTAAGAAGGCTGTATCTGCTAGAATTAGGTCAACAGCTTGCTAGGCCAGCTGTGGAAGAGGGAGCAAAGAATATCGTGGGTTTACAAAAGCCTATAATCTCGGTAGTGGAAAACGTTCTAGGGAAAACGCTGGCCAGCATTACTGCAAATGTTCAATCTGTTGAATTTTATTCAAGAGGAAGATGTCACATCTGTTTGAAGAGTAAAAACTCTTCAAAGGAAAAAGACAAGATGACGAAGTGTCTATAATTCTTTGCAAGTGTTCCAAGTATGTGTGTTCCAAACATTCTGCAAAAACAATCATATGCAAAGGTTGTGGAAATGAAAATTAAAGTGAGTAGGAAAGAAAAACTAAACAGTAATTTCTGACTTTGATTTTCTGTTTCCTATTTGTGATTTGCTACTGTATGTTCTTTTATGATATCTTATATAAGTCTGATGTATACGAAAGTGTTAGTTTCATGATAAAAATATAATAATATTTCTCATATTCATTACTTTATTTATTGTATTTGTATATGATATAATGTACCTGATAACTATGGAAAGTGTGTTGCAACCTAGCAAAGAAATTCCTAGTTCATTAAATAATCAAAACAAACAAACAAAATTGTTAAAAAGCAAAAAGAATGTGAGGGCAATTCTTGCCCCCACCCCCAACCCACGCGTGTGCGACATCTATGTGACAGATCCGATCTTAGTGTTACTAGGGTCAACAATGAGCTCCTGAAGTGTGCAGTTTAACAACAGAGCCTCAGCAGTCTATTGGTGTTCTTATTAATGATGGTTGCTGTAAACGTGCATGTGGAGTGTTTCCTAAAGACATTATTTTAATTGCAGATTACAGTGATGAAGAAAAAGTGTTTTACTTATGAGTTGACTCAAGAGGTTAGCGCAACTTGCAAGTACCATGAAATTAAAAACTTAAGAAATTTCATCATCTATTTGACCAGTCATGCTTGGATCCTTTTAAGTAACACAAGAAGCCTATAACAAACATCTGAAAAAAATACTGTTTGATCATTATTCTAAAAATAAAAGCCCTTTTATCAATATAATACCAGGAAAGTCATTGTGGTGGTGGTGGTGGTGGTGGTTAGTGTTTAACATCCCGTCAACAACGATGTCATTAGAGACGGAGCGCAAGCTCGGGTTAGGGAAGGATTGGGAAGGAAATCGGCCGTGCCCTTTCAAAGGAACCATCCCGGCATTTGCCTGAAACGATTTAGGGAAATCACGGAAAACCTAAATCAGGATGGCCGGAGACGAGATTGAACCGTCGTCCTCCCGAATGCGAGTCCAGTGTGCTAACCACTGCGCCACCTCGCTCGGTAAGTCATTGTGTTCCAAAATACTATACTAAGATATTTGTCCTTCCCCATGAACCATGGACCTTGCCGTTGGTGGGGAGGCTTGCGTGCCTCAGCGATACAGATGGCCGAACCGTAGGTGCAACCACAACGGAGGGGTATCTGTTGAGAGGCCAGACAAACATGTGGTTCCTGAAGAGGGGCAGCAGCCTTTTCAGTAGTTGCAGGGGCAACAGTCTGGATGATTGACTGATCTGGCCTTGTAACATTAACCAAAACGGCCTTGCTGTGCTGGTACTGCGAACGGCCGAAAGCTAGGGGAAACTACAGCCGTAATTTTTCCCGAGGACATGCAGCTTTACTGTATGATTAAATGATGATGGCGTCCTCTTGGGTAAAATATTCCGTAGGTAAAATAGTCCCCCATTCGGATCTCCGGGCGGGGACTACTCAAGAGGACGTCGTTATCAGGAGAAAGAAAACTGGCATTCTACGGATCGGAGCGTGGAATGTCAGATCCCTTAATCGGGCAGGTAGGTTAGAAAATTTAAAAAGGGAAATGGATAGGTTAAAGTTAGATATAGTGGGAATTAGTGAAGTTCGGTGGCAGGAGGAACAAGACTTTTGGTCAGGTGATTACAGGGTTATAAATACAAAATCAAATAGGGGTAATGCAGGAGTAGGTTTAATAATGAATAAAAAAATAGGAGTGCGGGTTACCTACTACAAACAGCATAGTGAACGCATTATTGTGGCCAAGATAGACACAAAGCCCATGCCTACTACAGTAGTACAAGTTTATATGCCAACTAGCTCTGCAGATGATGAAGAAATTGATGAAATGTATGACGAGATAAAAGAAATTATTCAGGTAGTGAAGGGAGACGAAAATTTAATAGTCATGGGTGACTGGAATTCGTCAGTAGGAAAAGGGAGAGAAGGAAACATAGTAGGTGAATATGGATTGGGGGGAAGAAATGAAAGAGGAAGCCGCCTTGTAGAATTTTGCACAGAGCATAACTTAATCATAGCTAACACTTGGTTCAAGAATCATAAAAGAAGGTTGTATACCTGGAAGAATCCTGGAGATACTAATAGGTATCAGATAGATTATATAATGATAAGACAGAGATTTAGGAACCAGGTTTTAGATTGTAAGACATTTCCAGGGGCAGATGTGGATTCTGACCACAATCTATTGATTATGAACTGCAGATTGAAACTGAAGAAACTGCAAAAAGGTGGGAATTTAAGGCGATGGGACCTGGATAAACTGAAAGAACCAGAGGTTGTAGAGAGTTTCAGGGAGAGCATAAGGGAACAATTGACAGGAATGGGGGAAAGAAATACAGTAGAAGAAGAATGGGTAGCTCTGAGGGATGAAGTAGTGAAGGCAGCAGACGATCAAGTAGGTAAAAAGACGAGGGCTAATAGAAATCCTTGGGTAACAGAAGAAATATTGAATTTAATTGATGAAAGGAGAAAATATAAAAATGCAGTAAATGAAGCAGGCAAAAGGGAATACAAACGTCTCAAAAATGAGATCGACAGAAAGTGCAAAATGGCTAAGCAGGGATGGCTAGAGGACAAATGTAAGGATGTAGAGGCTTGTCTCACTAGGGGTAAGATAGATACTGCCTACAGGAAAATTAAAGAGACCTTTGGAGAGAAGAGAACCACTTGTATGAATATCAAGAGCTCAGATGGCAACCCAGTTCTAAGCAAAGAAGGGAAGGCAGAAAGGTGGAAGGAGTATATAGAGGGATTATGCAAGGGCGATGTACTTGAGGACAGTATTATGGAAATGGAAGAGGATGTAGATGAAGATGAAATGGGAGATACGATACTGCGTGAAGAGTTTGACAGAGCACTGAAAGACCTGAGTCGAAACAAGGCCCCGGGAGTAGACAACATTCCATTAGAACTACTGATGGCCTTGGGAGAGCCAGTCATGACAAAACTCTACCATCTGGTGAGCAAGATGTACGAGACAGGCGAAATACCCACAGACTTCAAGAAGAATATAATAATTCCAAAACCAAAGAAAGCAGGTGTTGACAGATGTGAAAATTACCGAACTATCAGTTTAATAAGTCACAGCTGCAAAATACTAACGCGAATTCTTTACAGACGAATGGAAAAACTGGTAGAAGCTGACCTCGGGGAAGATCAGTTTGGATTCCGTAGAAATGTTGGAACACGTGAGGCAATACTAACCTTACAACTTACCTTAGAAGAAAGATTAAGAAAAGGCAAACCTACGTTTCTAGCATTTGTAGACTTAGAGAAAGCTTTTGACAACGTTAACTGGAATACTCTCTTTCAAATTCTGAAGGTGGCAGGGGTAAAATACAGGGAGCGAAAGGCTATTTACAATTTGTACAGAAACCAGATGGCAGTTATAAGAGTCGAGGGGCATGAAAGGGAAGCAGTGTTTGGGAAAGGAGTGAGACAGGGTTGTAGCCTCTCCCCGATGTTATTCAATCTGTATATTGAGCAAGCAGTAAAGGAAACAAAAGAAAAATTCGGAGTAGGTATTAAAATTCATGGAGAAGAAGTAAAAACTTTGAGGTTCGCCGATGACATTGTAATTCTGTCAGAGACAGCAAAGGACTTGGAAGAGCAGTTGAACGGAATGGACAGTGTCTTGAAAGGAGGATATAAGATGAACATCAACAGAAGCAAAACGAGGATAATGGAATGTAGTCAAATTAAATCTGGTGATGCTGAGGGGATTAGATTAGGAAATGAGACACTTAAAGTAGTAAAGGAGTTTTGCTATTTAGGGAGTAAAATAACTGATGATGGTCGAAGTAGAGAGGATATAAAACGTAGACTGGCAATGGCAAGGAAAGCGTTTCTGAAGAAGAGAAATTTGTTAAAATCGAGTATAGATTTAAGTGTCAAAAAGTCGTTTCTGAAAGCATTTGTATGGAGTGTAGCCATGTATGGAAGTGAAACATGGACGATAACCAGTTTGGACAAGAAGAGAATAGAAGCTTTCGAAATGTGGTGCTACAGAAGAATGCTGAGGATAAGGTGGGTAGATCACGTAACTAATGAGGAGGTATTGAATAGGATTGGGGAGAAGAGAAGTTTGTGGCACAACTTGACTAGAAGAAGGGATCGGTTGGTAGGACATGTTTTGAGGCATCAAGGGATCACAAATTTAGCATTGGAGGGCAGCGTGGAGGGTAAAAATCGTAGAGGGAGACCAAGAGATCAATACACTAAGCAGATTCAGAAGGATGTAGGTTGCAGTAGGTACTGGGAGATGAAGAAGCTTGCACAGGATAGAGTAGCATGGAGAGCTGCATCAAACCAGTCTCAGGACTGAAGACCACAACAACAACAACAACAAGATATTTGTCATTAAGAAATGAAGGGATAGTGATTGTTCAGCTAAAGAATTTTGAGACGGGAACTATAAAAGAAGTGGATTTAGCTAGTAAAATCCTAGATGTATTGCCTGCTAGCAAAATTAGAAAACTAAGGGAAGAAAAAAGAGCTTTCCCATTGAATAAAAAGTTGAGAAAGTAGCAATAACTGTCAAAAAGAATTTTGAAGTTCCATTTCAAAAGAAAAGCTGCACTAAACCAGACAGAAGTTTTAAAAATTCTCTGACCGAATATGATGACTTGATAGAAAAGCTAAAAACTAAATTTTTGTCTTTCAAACAAAGAGGTTAAAGTTAAGATTATCAGTTTACTACCAAATTCTTGGAGTAAAGCAAACATTAGTGATGAATTTAATATGTCAGAATTCTTGTCTAAATTAACAAGGCAGTTAGGAAAAGAGCAGAGAATTTTACCTGCATTACAAAAGAAAAATGCATCTAATTTCATAGATGAAAACATGATCAAAAAGTTATTAGGTTTTATGAAGATGATAATAATAGCCACTTGATGCTTGCCAAAAAAGATTGTGTTTCTGTGAAAGAAAATGGTGCTAAAGTTCAGAGACAAAACATGTTAATACTGTGTAATTTAAATGAACTATTCACTGTATTCAAAAAAGAAAATCCTGATATTAAAATTGAAAGGTGGAAATTTTGCGAGTTGAGACCAAAGTGGTGTATTGTTCCAAGGGCATCTGGCACAATAAAGTTTGCATTTGAGCGCATCACCAGAATGTAAAGTTGATGATAGATGGAAACAATCTTAGAGTTGACTACAAAGACCTTTTGGAAGTTCTGGTTTGCAACATTGACAGTTACAATTGTATGATCATGGGAAAATGTCAAGACTGTCCAGTCAAAGAAATTTTACTTGACATGTTTGACGAATCGGAAGAAGACAATTTGATGCCTGACAATATAAAATACAAGCAATGGGTGACATAAGACAGAAATGAAATGGTGACAATTACAAAACCACAAGAAGAGTTATTCGAAGTGTTGGTAGCTAACCTAGAAAACCTGAAAATGCATCACGTTATTGTCAAAGCTCACGGTAAATTTCTGAAAGACAAAAAGCAGACCTCAACAGTTGATGAATGCTTAGTTCTTGCTGACTTTTCTGAAAACTATTCCTTTATTGTTGAAGATTAAGTAGAAGGGCACCACTCGGTAAACAAACAGACCACAGTTCACCCATTGTGTTCTATTATAAAGAGCAAGATAAACTAAAATTTTTGTGCCATAAGGGACTGTCTTCAACACAACATTACAGCACTGCACACTTTTCAATTGCAATTAACAAAATACACAAAACAGCATCACCATTTAATAAACTACTTCTCTGATGGTGCTGCAAACCAATGTAAAAACAAAAAAAATATTAACATCTCCTTTCACGAAGCAGTGTACTTGAATAAGAATGGCACTTTTTTGTGTCATGCCATGGGAAGAATGCATGTGATGGTGTCAGGGATACAACAAAGGGAGCTGTCACAAAAGCTAATCTGCAGCGGACCTATGAGAACCAGATCTTACCACTTCAAGAAATGTCTTTTCTGTAAAGAACAGGTAAAAGGGATTATCTATGTTTTTGTAAAATGTGACTAAGTATAAGAACATTGTCTTGAACGAAAGAATTAACACTTGTCAGAAGATTAAAGGCACCTGATCTTTTCATTGTTTTATAACTCAGTCTCACAACTTCCTCAAGTGTAAGTTCACATCAACAGCCCCTGATAGTCAACTTCATCACTATGGGAAACATGTACCACTGACACCTCAAAATAATGACATAGGGGCTTGTGTTTATGGCAAACAGTGGTGGATTGCCAAAGTTGACAATATTGGTTGTCAAAAGCAAGATGTGCATGGGTTACATTTTACCACCTACCAGGGCAAAGGACCTCATTTAAAAATGTTGGAAAGGATCAAGTCTGGATGTCTTGTTAAAGAGGTACTGAAGAAGCTGTCTCGCCTATAATTTACAACTGTGATTTGGCATACTTTTAAGCAATGCCAAAACTGAATGAAGAGATTTCTCTGTTGTTCAATGAGCAATGTAGTAAAAACAAATAAGGTTAGAACAAGATAATATAATTAGTTGGGTAATTTTTTTTATAGAAAGTGATCACAGATATTATGTAACTGATACACTTTATCCATTAGTTCCGATATTGCAGATGTTAAGAAACATGTTTTTTACTCATATTGGTAATTTTTTCCATTACTTACCATTGAATCTCAAAGGTGACATTGATACTGAAGTTTGATATTATAATGGTCTATTAAGTGTATAACTTTCAGATTTTTATCTGGTCCACTAACAAAGATAATAAAAAAATCGTTTTTTAAAAATAGTGTATTTTTTTAAGTGTAAGCTTCTCACCATTGATACTCTGTAAAAAGTAATTATACTGTGTAGTGTAATAGCAAAAAAAATTTTGAGGCTGAGAAATTACTCCTCCTCTGGAAAAATAAAACTTCAAGCCATTACAAATATCATAAGGAATACATTCAGCTACGTGATCATGGTTTTAATTTATGGTCCAGTGTGTGCTGAACTAAATGCTTCTTATTTGTAAGGTCTGAGGCAACCCATAAATGAATAATTTAAAAAACTGCAGATACTTGTAAATGCATAAGAATTCTTGCAGCCTGAAACAAAAATGGCTGCTGTTTCTAAATGATAACCAATAAAAACTGTTTAATAATACTTTTGAGACCACCAGACATGAGGGAATTCACCCACCAATAATCAAATTTGTCTGAGATGGTCAAGCAGCCAGTGTTGGACCACTTGGTATTGTTTGCCCTTACTGAAAAAAGCTAATAAGAAAGAATAGAAATGTCTTGCAAAAAGAAAACGAAAAATAAATGAAAAAAGACAGTTGCTGGTATACATCAGAACTAAGATCATAAGTGTTTCATCACTTTTTCAATGGGTACAAAAAATTAACAAGGTTATCTATGAAGCCAAGAAACTGTGTAACTGGCAGTTTATATTCCACTCCAGGAGTAAATATAAAGACTTGAGGTGAGTTACAATGATAGAACACAATGTGCTGCCAGTCTATAATTTTGCGAAGAATGGCGTTAAGACACAGAAAACACAAATTAAGAAATAACATCAAGCCTAGAGGAGGTACCAAACACGTGTGGAAACATGCCTTATGCCCAAAAAACACTGTTTTCCACAGAAGGCAGAAACGTAAAATTCTGCAAAAGCTGTCAATATGATGTGCTCCAGTCCGGAATCCCTGAAGCATTACACCAACAACCTGACAACAGCTTTCGCATCCCGCAACTACCCTCCCGACCTGGTACAGAAGCAAATAACCAGAGCCACTTCCTCATCCTCTCAAACCCAGAACCTCCCACAGAAGAACCACAAAAGTGCCCCACTTGTGACAGGATACTTTCCGGGACTGGATCAGATTCTGAATGTGGCTCTCCAGCAGGGATACGACTTCCTCAAATCCTGCCCTGAAATGAGATCCATCCTTCATGAAATCCTCCCCACTCCACCAAGAGTGTCTTTCCACCGTCCACCTAACCTTCGTAACCTCTTAGTTCATCCCTATGAAATCCCCAAACCACCCTCTGGCTCGTACCCTTGTAACCGCCCCCGGTGTAAAACCTATCCAATGCACCCTCCCACCACCACCTACTCCAGTCCTGTAACCCGGAAGGTGTACACGATCAAAGGCAGAACCACATGTGAAAGCACCCACGTGATCTACCAACTGACCTGCCTACACTGTGATGCATTCTATGTGGGAATGACCAGCAACAAACTGTCCATTCGCATGAATGGACACAGGCAGACAGTGTTTGTTGGTAATGAGAATCACCCTGTGGCTAAACATACCTTGGTGCACAGCCAGCACATCTTGGCGCAGTGTTACACCGTCCGGGTTATCTGGATACTTCCCACTAACACCAACCTATCCGAACTCCGGAGATGGGAACTTGCTCTTCAATATATCCTCTCTTCCCGTTATCCACCAGGCCTCAATCTCCGCTAATTTCAAGTTGCCGCCACTCATACCTCACCTGTCATTCAACAACATCTTTGCCTCTGCACTTCTGCCTCGACTGACATCTCTGCCCAAACTCTTTGTCTTTAAATATGTCTGCTTGTGTCTGTATATGTGTGGATGGATGTGTGTGTGGGTGCAAGTGTATACCCGTCCTTTTTTCCCCCTAAGGTAAGTCTTTCCGCTCCCGGGATTGGAATGACTCTTTACCCTCTCCCTTAAAACCCACATCCTTTTGTCTTTCCCTCTCCTTCCCTCTTTCCTGATGAGGCAACAGTTTGTTGAGAAAGCTTGAATTTTGTGTGTACGTTTGTGTTTGTTTGTGCGTCTATCGAGGTGCCAGCGCTTTCGTTTGGTAAGTAACATCATCTTTGTATATCTAAAAACAAAGATGATGTGACTTACCAAACGAAAGCACTGGCATGTCGATAGACATACAAACAAACACAAACATACACACAAAATTCAAGCTTTCGCAACAAACTGTTGCCTCATCAGGAAAGAGGGAAGGAGAGGGAAAGACGAAAGGATGTGGGTTTTAAGGGAGAGGGTAAGGAGTCACTCCGATCCCGGGAGCGGAAAGACTTACCTTAGGGGGAAAAAAGGACAGGTATACACTCGCGCGCGCGCGCGCACACACACACACACACACACACACACACACACACACACACACACACACACACACACACAAAAGCAGACATTTGTAAAGGCAAAAATCTTTTACAAATGTCTGCTTGTGTCTGTGTATGTGCGGATGGATATGTGTGTGTGTGTGTGTGTGTGTGTGTGTGTGTGTGTGTGTGTGTGTGTGTGTGCGCGCGCGCGCTGGTGTATACCTGTCCTTTTTTCCCCCTAAGGTAAGTCTTTCCGCTCCCGGGATTGGAATGATTCCTTACCCTCTCCCTTAAACCCCACATCCTTTCGTCTTTCCCTCTCCTTCCCTCTTTCCTGATGAGGCAACAGTTTGTTGCGAAAGCTTGAATTTCGTGTGTATGTTTGTGTGTCTATCGACCTGCCAGCACTTTCGTTCGGTAAGTCACATCATCTGTGTTTTTATATATTCAGTACTACTGACCAAATTTGTAAATTTGTCAGCTCAGTAATCTCCAAATGAACATTTATTATGATTACAGCATTAATAAAAAATGAACAGGACATCAAAGATTACTCCAAGAGCATCAGAATTTCGTAAACCATATGAAATGCATTAGTATGCTTAAAGTGCACCTTTGTATGTCCATATTCACGCACAAGTAGGACCATACCTGGTATTAAGCTTTTCAGTGAGGTTTCTGGGATGCCAATTTTCATGGAGTACCAGTGCTGTATTATCTCACGTTCGGTTCTTTATTATGACACTGTGCCATACATGACAGTAGATGAAAACGTGCACTTGAAATAGTGAACAGCTGAAACTAGCCAATAATGTGGAATGAAACTCTTCACTTCAAATACACTGCCTCTGCAGAAAAGATTAATGAAAGCCAGATTTTTTAGCAAACCAACAAAAATAGCCTCATTGTTCTGATTAATGCTCGATTGCCAATAACGTGGAAATAAAATAAAAATCAGAAAACATCTCGGACAACATCTTTTAGTCTTCCATAACTATGTGAATGTATTTTAATTCAGTTGATTCTCCCGGTCACAGAAATTCATTTTGTTTTCATTTGATGTGAGACCTGTAAACGAGAAGGAAACAGCAAAATCACGAAACGTAAACACGGTCACTTGGGGACTAACCCCACTACAACTCTGACTGCTCGGCGTGTATGTGAAGTTGACAGCTTGGGCATGCCAGAAAATTTTTTCCAGGTAGCATCTGGTTGCTTGTTGCTACTGCTTATATGGCTAACAGCCACACTTCAAGTAACTGGAAACTGAAGAAGGCCCACGCACGTGCGTAAGCCTGATGGCAATTACTCAAACAAAGCCAATGTAAACAGTGTGACGTCACGCTCATTGAAAGCGGTTGGTTGTTAAGAAGTACTGCATAGTTTTCATCCTAAAGCCACTTTGCTGTTGGCACTCTCTTGTGTGCATTGTGTTCTGTTGCTGTAAATGGCGCATTTTCTTTGCAACTAAGGGTTTGTTTTATTTTGGTGTTTTTCTTTCTTTTATGTTTTATTGCTGCACTATAATTCTGAAGAAGCAAGCTAAACTAAAATTCCTTGTTAGAGTATCAGTTCTTAACAGTCAAATTCACAAAAATTTAACTGAAATTTAAAACAATTAAAATTCCCAGAACTCTAAAAAAAAAATTCCCCAGAACTCTAAAAAAAAATTCCCCAGAACTCTAAAAAAAATTTCCCCAGAACTCTAAAAACAATTTCCCCAGAACTCTAAAAACAATTTCCCCAGAACTCTAAAAACAATTTCCCCAGAACTCTAAAAACAATTTCCCCAGAACTCTAAAAACAATTTCCCCAGAACTCTAAAAACAATTTCCCCAGAACTCTAAAAACAATTTCCCCAGAACTCTAAAAACAATTTCCCCAGAACTCTAAAAACAATTTCCCCAGAACTCTAAAAACAATTTCCCCAGAACTCTATCAAAAATTCCCAGAACTCTATCAAAAATTCCCAGAACTCTAAAAAAATTCCCAGAACTCTAAAAAAATTCCCAGAACTCAGATTTCCCAAGGTTTATACACCCTGATATAGCTTTGCTATCTGTACACTGTGCACCAATAATTAATCCAGAGTTGCACAAAGGCCCAGTAAAGCTGAACCATACAGTCTTTGTCAGTGCCCCATAACTTCGGATCTTGTTGTTCAAACACTTCACAATCAAATATGACACCCAGAAATACCTTTACAAATTTAAAAAAAAAAATCATGATAATGATTAAAATCACTGCATACAGCACGCATTTCCTCTCTTCTCATGTCTCCACACACACACACACACACACACACACACACACACACACACACACAGTGTAACATGCAGTGTATTCCTCTCCAATCTCCTCCTTACCAAACATAACACAAGTGCTGTTGCAATATTTAAAATAAAGTAAAACATAAAAAAAATTTTACCACAAATATTGTTCACTTCACATGCCTCCTTATAAATGACAAAAGAATATTAACAGCAATAACATGTTTGTACACAGATGGTGTTAACATTTGTGTTCTTGTACACAATGTACTGATGTAACATATTTTTAGTTTCTGAAAGAAACCTAGTTCTGAAAGTCAGAGGATTTAATAAAATTGCTGTGGCTCTACCATGACACACACTGCAGGAAGTAGATTATTTTTGTTACATTTTATGAAATTTATCTCCTATACTATAAAATGGTTCAAATGGCTCTGCACACTATGGGACTTAACATCTGTGGTCATCAGTCCCCTAGAAGTTAGAAATACTTAAACCTAACTAACCTAAGGACATCACACACACCCATGCCCAAGGCAGGATTCGAACCTGCAACCATAGCAGTCGCGCGGTTCCGGACTGAGCGCCTAGAACCGCTCGGCCACTGTGGCTGGCTTCCTATAGTATATTATAAACATTTATTTATTACTGGCATGAACTTTGCTTACAGAAGAAGTAATAAAAATTACCTTCTCATCATCCCGATGTGCAAGCAATTGCTGTGAATACTTCACTTCAGCAGCAAGGGTTCTAGCCTGTTGCTCTTGCAGTTCTGATTTTAAATTTTCTATTGTTATCTTGGTATTTTCCAATTCCTTGCAGCAGTCCTGAAGTTTGACCTCAAATGCAAGAGCAGCTTCAAGATCTTGTTTCAGATCAGCAATCTGTTGAGAAAGTGCTGCTATATGCACTGCTGCTTCTTCCTCTCTGCAAATAAAAGAAATAATATTGGAGGTAATAAAGTGATGTAAACAGTGCAAACAATAGTCCCTTCAAAATGAAAGATTTGTTACAAGTATTTCACACTAAGCCATAGTCATATATAAATCAGTGGTACACCCTTGGAATAAATCAACCTAATTGTAATCATGCTACAGAAAAATATCTTCAACACAATGTGTGCAAACACATTCTCTCTCTCTCTCTCTCTCTCTCTCTCTCTCCCCCCAGAAGCATATGGTTGAATCACCTAAACTATGAATCTTGCATTGTTCACTTATTATACATTTACCCATTTACACTGTATTTATATTCTGAGAAAGAGCCTTGGTTGACTTAGATTTCCCTTAAAGAATTCTACTGCTACCTCTACTTGAGTGTATCTTCATAGTTATTGTTCTTACTAACATATTATCTACAGCCAGATTGTTCAGTTTCATATACACTACTGGAAAATGAAAAAAAGAACACTTTGACACAAGTGACTGAGGCATGCCACCATACTTGCATGGGACACAATGAGAGGGCAGTTAATGCAATGAACAAACGCGCAGCATTCCAGACAAACTGGGAAGTGCATTATCAGCTGTGGAATGTTGCAAGCTCTGCAGGAGTTATTCACCTTCAGAGCCACAAGTGGTCAGTTTGCTGTGGCATACGAAGCTCCCTCTGTGCCTGCAACTTTGGTAGCAAGCAGTGACAATGTGGACATGAACCGTTTGTGCCCAAGTGACTGAGTTTGAGCAACAGGGTATAGTGAGTCTGCAAGAGGCTGGGTGATCATACCACAGTAATGTGTTAGACATGGGTCGAGAAGTCTCCACAATGCATTGATGTTGTGGCCAGTGGTCAGCAGAAGGTGCACATGCCCTCAGCCTGGGTCCGGACAGCGGCATCACAAAGATGCACACCAAGATGTCGCATCTTACGAAGTGCTGTATTGAACCGCACCACGACTTCAAAACAAATTAAGGACACTGTTAATCTGGCGGTATTACCGAACACCATTTGCAACCATCTCTGTGAAGCAGGCTACATTCCTGCCTGCTGTTTGGGCGTCCACCGCTCACGCCCCAATGTTGTGCAGCCCCCTCCAGTGGTGTTGAGATAGACACTAATGGAACAACTTGAGACTTTTTGCCTTCAGTGATGAGAGTTGCTTCGGCTTTGGGTCAGTGATGGCCACACGCATATGTGGCATCCTACAGGTGAGTGCCAACGTCTGGAGTGTATATGACAGGAGTACACAAGGCCAACACCTGGCATAATGGTGGGGGGAGCCATGTCTTACAATGGCAATTCTCCTCTAGTGATCATTGAGGGAACATTGGGCAGTGTACAGTGCATCCAAAACATCATTCAGTGTGTTGTGCTACTGTTTGTGTGCCTACAAGGCGGTACGCTTTTCAGACATGACAATGCACATCTCCATGTGATAACTTCAGCCAGTATTAATGAGAAAGTAGGGCACAAAGGGTACTATGGCTGATGTTTCGCATGCCCTATCCACTGTATTCTACATGTATGGCTCAGTCTGTGTGATTATTGGTTGTATATGTCCTCAAGAGTGCATAAAAAAAATATCTTACTGGTGGGGTGACGAATTCATTGTGTTCTTTTTTCATTTTCCTGTAGTGTGTATACCAAAGTTGTTAGATTCAGATGAAAATAGCCAGTACTGGAACAATAATTTTAAAAAAAAGATACATGCACAAGTATCGTAGCAATGCAGGTTGCACCTCAAACAATTGATGTGTACTAACACAAGCTCAAAAGAAATTATTACACTTTTATACGCAGCCGGCAGCTCTTATGTGTCAGGCATCAATAACAGGATGTATATGTGGACAAGAAAAAAAAATTCCCAGATGAAAATACACTTTTTCCGTATTAAGTAACAGTATAATTTTCCTTGGAACTGTAAAACTTCTCAATCATTTCAGGGGTTGTGGTTTTATACACCAGCGTATAATTTCCAGGCACTTTAGAAAACGAAACTCGGGGAAAAAAACACGTTTTGGAAAGATGTCTGATGTGCAGCAACATGCAAACTGCATATTTTCATATTATGAAAGTATAAATTCCAATTCCACCAAACACCGCACGTTACTTTCCGAAGGACTGAAATACAGATTGCGAAGCGCTTTTGTAAGCCAGTCGTAGCTCATGACAAACAATGTCACCGGCCGATGACAGCAGATATTCAACAGCATAGGACACATGATGTAGTCAGCCAAAATAAACACCACTGTTAAGTAGCACTAACACACAAACAGGAAAAGGTAATGGTTTAAATTAATATCCACAGTGTTGCTACAAGAAAAGAAAACCTTATACGTATGATATTGGTCTATAAGATTAATAAGCTGCAAGAGAAGCTAAGCTTTCACACATAATGTTGATTTTTTTTGCACATGTTACACTTTAAGATATATCACACAAAGTGCCAGTAAAATTTTTAACAACAACATAAATGTCTGATCTTCTGGGCTCGAAAATATTGTAAATGGTCATCCACAAAGATTTGATATTTGAATGAGAGTCAAATGCTCTGTAATTTAAGAAATTAATCGGACATTTGCCCACAGAGTTCTTCTTACGTAAAAGGAAATTTACTTTGAAAGTAACGCTTTTCAAAGAACCATTCACAATATTTTCCCTTGACCTGTTAGAAATAGATTCGTTTCAGCAGTTGCCAGAGAGCGCCAGATAACAGGCGACGCCGCGCTTGCGCAGCTACGATGACGCAGGAAGCCCGTACATTCGTACGTGTAAAACACTAAAAGACCTTACATTATGTCATAAAAGAAACAAGACATTAGAGGATAATCCAAGAGCATGGGAGTTTTGTGAACCATACTAAAATGCATGTTTTGTGAACCATACTAAAATGCATCATTTGGCTTACAGTACACATTCGTATGTCCAGATTCAGATGTAAATTTTCTTGGAGTACCAGTACTGTATTATCTTATGTTTGGTTCTTTATTAAGGCATAATGCCATATGTGCTAGAAGATGAAAACATGAACTTGAAATGCAGCTGACAGTTGAAATTAGCCAATAGTGTGGAATTAAACACTTCATTTCAAACAAACTGGGTGCCTCAGCCAAAAAGATTAACAAAAGTCAAATTTCTTTAACAAACTGACAAAAAAAAACTTCATTGTTCTGCAAGGCGATCAAGCTTGACTGTCAGATAGGTGGAAACAAAATAAAATTTGAAACTAACAACATATTTTAGCTTTCCTTAAGTATGTGAATGTATTTTACTTCACTTGATAGATCCCGGTCAAGACATCTGTTTTGTTTTCATATGACGTGAGAGCAATAAACGAAGAGGAAACAGCAAAATCACTTAACGTAAACACGGGTCATGTGGAGACTACTACCTCCCCACTACATCTACATCTACATCTACATCTACACGACTACTCTGCAATTCACATTTATGTGCTTGGCAGAGGATTCATCGAACCACAATCATACTATCTCCCTACCATTCCACTCCCGAACAGCGCGCGGGAAAAACGAACACCTAAACCTTTCTGTTTGAGCTCAGATTTCTCTTATTTTATTTTGATGATCATTCCTACCTATGTAGGTTGGGCTCAACGAAATATTTTCACATTCGGAAGAGAAAGTTGGTGACTGAAATTTCGTAAATAGATCTCGCCGTGACGAAAAACGTCTTTGCTTTAATGACTTCCATCCCAACTCGCGTATCATATCTGCCACACTCTCTCCCCTATTACGTGATAATACAAAACGAGCTGCCCTTTTTTGCACCCTTTCAATGTCCACGTCAATCCCACCTAGTAAGGATCTCACATCGTGCAGCAATATTCTAACAGAGGACGAACGAGTGTAGCGTAAGCTGTCTCTTTAGTGGACTTGTTGCATCTTCTAAGTGTCCTGCCAATGAAACGCAACCTTTGGCTCGCCTTTCCCCACAATATTATCTATGTGGTCTTTCCAACTGAAGTTGTTCGAAATTTTAACACCCAGGTACTTAGTTGAATTGACAGCCTTGAGAATTGTACTATTTATCGAGTAATCGAATTCCAACGGATTTCTTTTGGAACTCATGTGGATCACCTCACACTTTTTGTTATTTAGCGTCAACTGCCACCTGTCACACCATACAGCAATCCTTTCTAAATCGCTTTGCAACTGATACTGGTCTTCGGATGACCTTACTAGACGGTAAATTACAGCATCATCTGCGAACAACCTAAGAGAACTGCTCAGATTGTCATCCAAGTCATTTGTATAGATCAGGAATAGCAGATGTCCCAGGACGCTTCCCTGGGGAACACCTGATACCACTTCAGTTTTATTCGATGATTTGTCGTCTATTACTACGAACTGCAACCTCCCGGACAGGAAATCACGAATCCAGTTGCACAACTGAGACGATACCCCACAGGCCCGCAGCTTGATTAGAAGTCGCTTGTGAGGAACGGTGTCAAAAGCTTTCCGGAAATCTAGAAATACAGAATCAACTTGAGATCCCCTGTCGATAGTGGCCATTACTTCGTGCGAATAAAGAGCTAGCTGCGTTGCACAAGAACAATGTTTTCTGAAACCATGCTGATTACGTATCAATAGATCATTCCCTTCGAGGTGATTCATAATGTTTGAATACAGTATACGCTCCAAAACTCTACTGCAAACCAACGTCAATGATATAGTTCCATGGATTACTCTTACTACCCTTCTTAAACAATGGTGCGACCTGCGCAATTTTCCAATCTGTAGGTACAGATCTATCGGTGAGCGAGCCGTTGTATATGATTGCTACGTAGGGAGCTGTTGTATCAGCGTAATCTGAAAGGAACCTAATCGGTATACAATCTGGACCTGAAGACTTGCCTGTATCAAGCGATTTGAGTTGCTTCGCAACTCCTAAGGTATCTACTTCTAAGAAACTCATGCTAACAGCTGTTCGTCTTTCAAATTCTGGAATATTCCATTCGTCTTCCCTGGTGAAGGAATTTCGGAAAAATGCGTTCAATAACTCCACTTTAGCGACACAGTCGTCGGTAACAGTACCATCGGCACTGCGCAGCGAAGGTATTGACTGCGTCTTGCCGCTTGTGTACTTTACATACGACCAGAATTTATTTGGATTTTCTACCAAATTTCGAGACAATGTTTCGTTGTGAAACCTATTAAAAGCATCTCGCATTGAATTCCGGGCCAAATTTCGCGCGTCTGTAAATTATAGGCAATCTTCGGGATTTCGCGTTCTTCTGAACTTCGCATGCTTTTTCTGTTGCCTCTGCAACAGTGTTCGGACCTGTTTTGTGTACCGTGGGGGATCAGTTCCATCTCTTACCAATTTATGAGGTATGAATCTCTCAATTGCTGTTGCTATCTTTGAATTTGAGCCACATCTCGTCTACATTTGCATAGTCAGTTCGGAAGGAATGGAGATTGTCTCTTAGGAAGGCTTCTAGTGACACTTGATCCGCTTTTTTAAATAAAATTATTTTGCGTTTCTTTCTGGTGGATTTGGAAGAAACGGTATTGAGCCTAGCTACAACGACCTTTTGATCACTAATCCCTGTATCAGTCATGATGCTCTCTATTAGCTCTGGATTGTTTGTGGCTAAGAGGTCAAGTGTGTTTTCGCAACCATTTACAATTCGCGTGGGTTCATGGACTAACTGTTCGAAATAATTTTCGGAGAAAGCATTTAGGTCAATCTCGGAAGATGTTTTCTGCCTACCACCATTTCTGAACAAGTATTTTTGCCAACATATCGAGGGAAGGTTGAAGTCCCCAACAACTATAACCGTATGAGTGGGGTATTTATTTGTTACGAGACTCACATTTGCTCTGATCTGTTCAGCAACTATATCATCGGAGTCTGGGGGTCGGCAGAAGGAGCCAATTATTAACTTAGTTCGGCTGTTAAGCATAACCTCCACCCATACCAATTCGCACGGAGTATCTACTTCGACTTCACTACAAGATAAACCACTACTGACAGACACAAACACTCCACCACCAATTCTGCCTAATCTATCTTTCCTGAACACCGTCTGTGACTTCGTAAAAATTTCTGCAGAACTTATTTCAGGCTTTAGCCAGCTTTCTGTACCTATAACGATTTCAGCTTCTGTGCTTTATATTAGCGCTTGAAGCTCAGGGACTTTCCCAGCACAACTACAACAATTTACAACTACAATTCTGACTGTTCCTTGATCCAAGCACACCCTGTATTTGCCATGCACCCTTTGAGATTGCAGACCACCCCGTACTTTCCCGAGGCCTTCTAACCTAAAAAACCGCCCAGTCCACGCCACACAGCCTCCGCTACCCGTGTAGCCGCCAGCTGAGTGTAGTGAACTCCTGACCTATTCAGCGGAACCCGAAACCCCAGAACCCTATGGCGCAAGTCAAGGAATCTGCAGCCAACACGGTCGCAAAACCGTCTGAGCCTCTGATTCAGACCCTCCACCCGGCTCTGCACCAAAGGTCCACAGTCGGTTCTGTCAACGATGCTGCAGATGGTGAGCTCTGCCTTCATCTCATAAGCAAGACCGGCAGCCTTCACCAAATCAGATAGCTGCTGGAATCCAGAGAGAATTTCCTCAGATCCAAAGCGACACACGTCATTAGTGCCGACATGTGATACCACCTGCAGGTGGCTGCACCCTGTGCTCTTCATGGCATCCGGAAGGATCCTTTCCACATCGGGAATGACTCCACCCGGAATGCACACGGAGTGCACACTGGATTTCTTCCCCTCCTTAGCCGCCATATTCCTAAGGGGCACGATTACGCGCCTAACATAGGAGCTCCCAACTCCCAATAAGCCCATCCTCTGCGATTGCCCGGACCTTGAAGGCTGAGAAACATCCTCTGAAATAGGGCAGGCAGCTGCATCTGGCTCAGCCACAGACAGTGCCTGAAACCTGTTTGTCAGATGCACCGGGAAGGCTTTCTGATCAGCCTACAACTCCGACTGCTCTGTGCATCAGGTCTGGATCTATGACATTTCCAAACCGGGGCAATAATAGATAGTGGCGCTCCCCCTCCTTTGAGCGTTTGAGGTTGGACGCAAAAATTTTTTTTAAAAATCGACTTTTATAAAATATCTTCATTTTGTAGCGCACATCTTTCTGAAGAGTCTGGTACATAAAACATATATGTTCGAGGGAATATGTTGCGTTTGAGGTTGGACGCAAAAAATTTTTAAAAAATCGATTTTTATAAAATATCTTCATTTTGTAGCGCACATCTTTCTGAAGAGTCTGATACATAAAACATATATGTTCGAGGGAACGTAAGATATGTTATTTGGTCTTAAGTGTGCCAAAGTGCAGTGCCACGCCTCTTTACACAGCATTCTTCTATCACGTTTTTGTATTTCGATTTGTGGAATTCAAACACACAATATTCTGTAGTGGGTGCCATCAAACTATAATCAGGACAGTGGAAATTAAAATGTCCTGTGGTGCCTCTCCTGCTCCCATCCCAGTCGGCCGGTTTGACATCCTGCCCCCTCTTTAAAAAAATCTCGCAATTAATACTGGATGGGATTATTTGTAACTGGCAGAACAAGAACTCTTCAGAAAATTTGCAGTCTTTACTGCCTATTAGCTACTAACTTACTGTTTTGTGTGACATAAAATTAAATATAGGATACATAAAACGAGTAAAAACAAGTGACAAGCAAGACAGTACACATTTCTTCAATCCTTAAGTCCTAGCTTTTTTTCTCTCTAACCTTGCTGCAGCTTTACATGGTGTCCTTTCCTTTCTGTGAAAGGATCTATAATCTCATCAAACTTCATAAAACGTTTTGCCACTTGAAAAAACGAAATGTTGTTGCCTAATACGATAAAAGCTGTTAATACAAATTGTACCCAAGACTGGTGTGGTTTCTCGATCTGATTACGTGTATTTTGTCACTGCTAGATAAAATGAAATAGGCCTGCCTAATATTGCAGCAATTGTTACACACACCAAATAAACAAGACTGTTTTGGCACAAATGGTCATTTTTATAACATGACGGAATATAATTCACGAAGTACCAATATCAAATGCCTATTAGGCCTACTACAACATTTTTATAACACGACGGAATATAATTCATGAAGTACCAATATCAAATGCCTATTAGGCCTACTACAAGCAAGAAGTTTTATATTAGGAAATAGTTTCACATTTCATTCATACTCTCTAGCTTCTGAAGCATTAGGTCGAAAAGTAGTAGTACAAAATTTTTATATAAATTTGGAATCGTCATACTCTTCCGTAATTTGTGAGAGTCCCCGTTTCTTCTCCTTCCTCGTTTGTTGTGTGAGTCCCCATTTCTTCTCCTTCCTCGTTCTAACAAACAATCTTGTCATCACTATTTCTGTAATATTCCTGCCAGTGTCAAAACTTATTCTCTGGTTAACTTCACTAACCCTGCCACAATCACCAGTTTAGTAATCCCGCATTTATTCTCCAGTTATGCATTATTACTTGTTTGCACAATGCGTTTTCCACACTACTCCCAGAATAGAACTTAAGCTGCTGCTAGCCGGAGCTGTATAACTGGCCCTTAGTAGCGTAGCAGTCTGGCCAAAAATTTTCTGTCAAAATTTTATTTTCTTGGCTACACAAAGGAGACAATATGCAATATTTGTTGCCTGTTATTCCTTTTAGTCATTTATTTCCACTCTGGTGCCGTATTTACTCGAATCTAAGCCGCACTCAAATCTAAGCCGCACTCAAATCTAAGCCGCACTCAAATCTAAGCCGCACTCAAATCTAAGCCGCACCTGTAAAATGAGACTCGAAATCAAGGGAAAAAAAATTTCCCGAATCTCAGCCGCATCTCGAAATCGAAACAAAGTTGGTCCATTGTAATATGAGACACAATTTAGGTCGAATGAATGACGATACAGCTAGAGTAGTTTGGTTCGAGTCATAAGCTTAGCAGTTAAGCTTTACCAGGTACCCATTGCTATGCGTCAGGCGCTTCGTCCTTATTTATATGGGTACCCTTCCTTTTTCACGTGCTTCGTCTGGTTTAAATTGATTGCTTATTTATCTTTGATCTGATAAGCGCCGTTTTCTTTGTTATAGGTGTTTATGTCACTCTAAGCTGAAAATGCATTACTGTACTGTGTCATGCATTGTTTGTTGCATTCTGATAGTGCGTGTTTACAGCATGTTGCCGCTCACGGCATGGCTTGCTTATGTACGTGCTACCGCTGCTTAAAAGAGAGAGAGAGAGAGAGAGAGAGAGAGAGAGAGAGAGAGAGAGAGAGAGAGAGGAATCGTTTCATTAGCGAAACAATGGCAAGAGACTGCTATTTGTTGTTTCTTACACTGCTGCTTTCTTTGATAATGATCAACAAGAACCAAATAATAGACTGCGTATGATAGAAGATGTTCTGAATAAGACTTTGGCGAAAAATTTTCTCCTTTTGAAAATCTTTGCAGGCGCCTCTTTAGTACATTACATTCTGCACAATTTATTTACTGACGCAGAGGATTTGGTGCCAGTGTTTATCTTTGTGCCTGCAAAGCATGCCTGTGTAGCGCTACATTTCGACGACAGAAGTTAGTTGTGGTGGCACCCACCAACATTATTCAGAACTTCCGCTTGCTTTGCACTCGATTCTAAGCCACAGGTGGTTCTTTGGACTACAAAAACCGGACAAAAATTGCGGCTTAGATTCGAGTAAATATGGTAGTCTGAATCTATGGAATTTGCTAGTAGTTATAAAATGCTGATCATTTGCAAACCCAATGAACCACATAAATGGCGATTGGCATTCACCGTTCGGCTTTATTCCGCTCAGCACGTATAGACCCGTCTCCTTTGGTCTGCAGGAAAGTTTATTTCTAGATGTGACAGGGATTCCCCTGGCAGAGACATCAAGTACACTATGCACGCATGCAAAAATCATCTTACGATTATTTCAGAAATCAACAGCGATGCATTCAGTCATATAAGTAGTCGATATACCAACGTGCACTGGATGCTAGGCGCTTTGCAAAACAAGGTCTATTTCCTCAATAATATTTCGCCCCTCTGAAACTGCCACCCGGGGCAGATGCCCTTGTTTGCCCCCATCCCTTAGTTCCGGGCCTGTTGCGCATACATGAATCTGGAAGTTTAGGCACACCAGTAAAATTTTCTGGATAGCATCTGGCTGCTATTGCTTATACTGCTAACTGCCACACTTCTGTAGCCAGAAGCGGGAGAAGGTACTACTCACACGCAACTCAAGTGCACATGCGCATAAGCTCACTCGCAACCGCTCAAACGAATCTAATGTAAACAGTTGTGACGTCACGCTCATTGGAGGCAATTTGTTGTTATGAAACATTGCATAGTCTTCCTAAAGCCTTTGACACAAGTTTGCTGTTGGCAAACGCTGGTATGAGCACTGTGTTTTGTTGTTATATATGGTGCATTTCCTTTGCAACTTAAGTTTTATTTTCGTTTTCTTCTCTCGTTTGTTTTTGATTGCTGCAGTATTATTCTGCAGTAGCGAGATACAGTAATATTATTTGTTAGAGTATTGGTTCTTACCAGTCAAAGTTACAAAAATTTAACTGAAAACTAAAACAATAAAAAATTCCTGGAATTCTAAAAAATTCCCGGGTTTTTCCCGCTTTTCTCCCAGATGTATTTTCTTCCATCATTACAACCACAAGTTTCCACCAGATGCATTTCGCTTTATCGAGGTAAAACATCATCAGTGGTCCGTAATTAAAGATATTTTCAATTTGATTTGTTTTTAAGATAGAAAAACCATTAGTTAACAATATGGTGATATTTACTTATGGTGATTTCTGCTTGGTTTCTCGCCAACATTGGCAAACACTGTCTGCTAGCATATCTTTGGTGTCTTTCTTTATTAGATACTGACACTTGCAGTCTAATCTTTCATTGCTCTGCAGAGCTATGCATTTCTTACACTTTATGTAGCACACTTTTTCACACACCACTGTTATTTTTATACTTCTAAGCATTTATTGTGTTTTGTAGTGTTGCCAATATAACATGAGTGGACATAAGTGTACGGTAGTGTGGGTTGGAGGAAAAGATGAGGAGCAAGAAATAAAATGAAACTGGGAAAGGGCGTGGGAGTTGAGAGGGTGAAGGATGGAAAAGGCTCTTTTCTTTTTCATGTGATTTTTTTCCATTAGTTTATATAGTGTCTGGTTTCCAATATTTATCTGGTCACTGAGTAACTGTTTATTTTGTGTTAATGCTTTGTGTATGTGGAAATTTTCTTGGCAAGGAGGAAGGTTTCTGTCTTCACTGAATCTTATGATGTTCACATCTTTTTCAATACTGCTTAGTCCACAGTATTCTTGTTTTAGATGATCTGCAAATGTTGAATAGTTTGTACCATATTTCAGTGTTCTGACATGTTGTTTATACCTTGTGTCGAAAGTCCTGCCAGTCACTCCAATGTATATTTTTTCACAATCAATACACACTTAGGAGAATAAAAATAAACGGTAAACAGTGACGCATGAAAAAGTGTGTTGTGTAAAACATAAGAAATGCATAGTTCTATGGAGCAATGAAAAATTAGACTAAGTATCATATCTAATGAAGAAAGACACTGAAGATGTGCTAGCAGATGGCATTTCCCGATGTAGGTGAGAAACTAAGGGGAAATCACCAGTAAGAACTGACATATTGTTAATGAACTATTTTCTATCTTAAAAGCAAATCAAATTGTAAATAACTTTAATTACAGACCACTGATGATGCTCTACCTCAATAAAGTGAAATGCTTCTGGTGAAAAAGAGCTTTTTTTTTTTTTAAATGACTGAACAAAAATACCCTGAGGAATTGTAAAGCAACTACAAACAATGTGGCCCCACAAAAGAAGAATGTAAGAGTTTTACCAATTAACATTAAATTCAAGCAAGCTCTGTTTATCTTCATGTAGGCAAATATGCAACACTTGGTAAACAGTGTGTTTTACACTAAATAATTTGTGCAACTGGACATTAATGATAGCTTACAAATGCCACTTTTAAGACTACTACTCAAAGAGAGTTTCTCTACAAGGCTTATAGAATATCTCACTAGTTTTACACTATGAAAGAAGAAGCTACAGCAGGTCATTTGAAGCAAGAATACAAATAACTGTATGACGTGCAACTCCCTTCTGAGCGGTACGTGTGGCTTCCAAATGCAGTAAGATACATATATTTTCCACAACTTCAACAGAAGAATTTGTGTATTATTTTACGAACCGATAGCAAATGTACTTACAAAATGTCTTCTTGTAGCGAACATACCATTCTAAATTTTGTTTCTTCTCTGCATCAGCTCTAAAATTGTTATTCATTATTATGTAATAGTAAACCGTATAATGTACTGCACCAACCTCTTTGCTGAATTATCTCTGAATAAATTAAAATCTTCAATCAGCTTCTGGTGATCCTTCTCCAGTTTAAGACATGAATCCTTATAAATAACTGAATGTGTTCTTGATGTTTCCAAAAGTTCTTCTGTAGTTTGTAACTTTAATCTACAGTTCGACAATTCAAGCTCACTCTCTTTAAGTTTTCTAATTAGTGTATCTGCCTGATCATCTGTAACAAAACCAATGTAACAGGAGTTTGTATGCTATGTTATAAAACAAAGCTGATTCATAAGAGTCATGCCTTGCAACAGGAATCTCACTACTGGAAAATTCAAAGACTGTCCAGTTAACTGACACTGAGATAATTGTAAAAGGGTTGCTCGTCGTAAAAGGGTTGCTCAGAATAGCAGAAGGAACCATAAATCATTCTGCAGCAGTATCACAAATGTTGATACAGAACAGACTAATCTGTCTGATGAGTGATTGTAAAAACAGCCCATAATGCTCCAAGGAGATGAAATAATTATTAATTTCTGATGATCATACAGATAAATAGATGAGTACCACCAATGTCAGAAGAAAATGAAATTCAAAGTTAAATGAAGAGAATTTTATATGTACTTTACACAGCTCTACAGAAGGCGGTTGCAAAATGGTAATAAGGGAAAAATAGTGTGCAAAGAATATAATAAGACAGTACAATTGAAACAAAGAAATAGAAATGCAAGAAGGAAAAAAAGCAAAGATAGCCCGTTCAGAGCAATGAAGGAAAGGTAACACCACAGAAATCACTGTCAATGGCATACCATTTATGGATGTGTGTCACAAGGAATATCACTAAAATGGCACAAATATGCAGCTTATAATGTCTAGAAACACAATCATAATTAACACAAAATGATAGTGAGGAGACAGCAAATTTCTAGAAAATGGTGACATGAAAAAAAGAACTTTGTGCTTTAAGGGTATGTTCACATACCACCAACTTAAATATGAGAATCAAGCAACTGTTAATTATAATCTACAATAGATCCTGTGAACAAAAAAAAGCCCAGTAGTTGGAAGAAAGGACAGTTCACACGTATTTACAAGACAGAGAGCAGAACTGATCCATAAAACTTCCATCCAATATCACTGAAATCCATTTGTTGTAGAATCTTAGAACATATTCTGAGCTTTTTAAAAAAAAATATAGAACGGAATGGTCTCCTGCATGCCAACCAGTACAGATGCTGCATGCATTGATCATGTGAAACCCAACTAACACTTTTCTCAAATGACATACTGTAAGGCATGGATCAAAGTAGTCATGCACACATCGTATTCCTTAATTTTCAAAAGCATCTGAGTCAATACCACATCTACACTTACTATCAAAAGCACACTTGTATCAGTCAAAATGTGAAATTTTTTGGTAAGGAAGACACAGAATGTTATCTTGGATGGATAATCACTGATAAATGTATAAGTTAACTTCAGGTGTGTGCCAGTGAAGGGTCTCTGGACCCTTGCTATTCATATTATACATTAATGCCATTTGCAGACAATATTAACAGTAACCTCAGCCTTTTGCAGATGATGCAGTTATCTACTGTGAAATATAGTCTGAAAGAAACTGCAAAAATAATTAATCATATCTCGATAAGATTTCAAAGAGGTGCAAAATTGGCAACTTGTTTTAAATGTTCAGAAATGAACATTTTTGCCATTTCACAAAAGAAAAAAAATAGTATCCTGTAACTACAGTAATAATGAGTCACAGTTGGAATCACTAAATTCGTACAAATACCTGGGTGTAACAGTTTGTAGGAACATGAAATGGAATTATCACATAGACTCACTCACAGTCATGGGTAAAGCAGGAAGCAGACTTCGGTCTATTGGTAGAATACTGAGGAAACGCAATCAGTCAACAAAAAAGATTGGTTACAAATCCCTCATGTTAGATTAGATTAGATTAGTTTTCGTTCCAAAGATCCGTGCTGAGGAGATCCTCGTGGATGTGGAACATGTCAATTTTTTTTTGTTAGCTGAAATAACAATACTAATAGTATGAATATATACAATACATCATTTGTTTCTATTAAAAAATTCGTCAATGGAGTAGAAGGAGTTGGCCACTAGTAAGTCTTTCAGGCTCCTTTTAAACTGATCTTTATTTGTAACTAAATTTTATACGTTTACTGGCAAATTATTGAAGATGAGTGTTCCTGAGTAGTGGACCCCTTTTTGAACTAAGTCCTTGTGCAGATCATTTTTGTTCCTGGTATTGTATGTCTGAACTGAGCTGTTTGTTGGAAAAAGAGATATATTATTTAGAACAAATGTCATTAATGAGTAAATATACTGAGAGGCAGTAGTTAGTATACCCAGTTCTTTGAAGCGGTTTCTACAGGACGTCCGTGAATTTACTCCACAAATAATACATATTGCACGCTTTTGTACTCTGAAAACTTTTGTTTGACTTGAAGAGTTACCCCAAAATATTATACCATATGACATTATGGAATGAAAGTAGGCAAAGTATGCAAGCCTTTTCATTTTTATGTCGCCTATGTCTGTTAACACTCGAATTGCAAATACAGATTTGTTAAGGCGTTTCTGCAGTTCTGTGGTGTGCTCTTCCCAACTGAATTTATTATCAAGTTGTAATCCCAGGAATTTAAGACTGTCAACCTCTTCTATCTGCCCTTCTTTGTATTTTATGCATATGCTGGGTGGAAACCTCTTACAGGTTCTGAATTGCATATAGTGAGTCTTTTCGAAGTTTAATGTCAGTGAGTTGGCTTTAAACCATTTATTAATATCCATGAAAATATCATTAGCAGATCTTTCCAGAACTACACTTGACATACTATTTATTGCAATACTTGTGTCATCTGCAAACAAAACAAACTCTGCTTCTGGCAGTGTAACTGATGAGAGATCATTAATGTACACAAGAAAAAGCAATGGCCCTAAGATGGATCCCTGTGGGACACCACATGTAATTTCTTCCCATTCTGATGATGACTGATGACTTAATTCACTAGTCCCTTGCACTGACACCCTTTGTTTCCTGTTAGTGAGGTATGACTTGAACCATTTTGCAGCACTGCCCGTGACACTATAGAATTCTAATTTACTTAAAAGGATGTTGTGGTTCACACAATCAAATGCCTTTGACAAATCACAGAAAATACCTGCTGCTTGTAATTTGCTATTTAATGAATTAACTACATTTTCACTGTAGGTGTAAATAGCCTTCTCGATATCAGAACCCTTCAGATATCCAAACTGTGTTCTTGATAATATGTTATTTGTGGTCAGATGGTTGAGCAGCTGCCTGTACATTGTTGTTGTTGTTGTTGTGGTCTTCAGTCCTGAGACTGGTTTGATGCAGCTCTCCATGCTACTCTATCCTGTGCAATCTTCTTCATCTCCCAGTACCTACTGCAGCCTACATCCTTCTGAATATGCTTAGTGTATTCATCTCTTGGTCTACCTCTACGATTTTTAACCTCCACACTGCCCTCCAATGCTAAATTTGTGATCCCTTGATGCCTCAAAACATGTCCTACCAACCGATACCTTCTTCTAGTCAAGTTGTGCCACAAACTTCTCTTCTCCCCAATCCTATTCAATACCTCCTCATTAGTTATGTGATCTACCCACCTTATCTTCAGCATTCTTCTGTAGCACCACATTTCGAAAGCTTCTATTCTCTTCTTGTCCAAACTAGTTATCGTCCATGTTTCACTTCCATACATGGCTACACTCCATACAAATACTTTCAGAAACGACTTCCTGACACTTAAATCTATACTCTATGTTAACAAATTTCTCTTCTTCCAGAAATGCTTTCCTTGCCATTGCCAGTCTACATTTTATATCCTCCCTACTTCGACCATCATCAGTTATTTTGCTCCCCAAATATCAAAACTCCTTTACTACTTTAAGTGTCTCATTTCCTAATCTAATTCCCTCAGCATCACGTGATTTAATTTGACTACATTCCATTATTCTCGTTTTGCTTTTGTTGATGTTCATCTTGTATCCTTCTTTCAAGACACTGTCCATTCCGTTCAACTGCTCTTCCAAGTCCTTTGCTGTGTCTGACAGAATTACAATGTCATCGGCAAACCTCAAAGTTTTTACTTCTTCTCCATGAATTTTAATATCTACTCTGAATTTTTCTTTTGTTTCCTTTACTGCTTGTTCAATATACAGATTGAATAACATCGGGGAGAGGCTACAACCCTGTCTCACTCCTTTCCCAAACACTGCTTCCCTTTCATGCCCCTCGACTCTTATAACTGCCATCTGGTTTCTGTACAAATTGTGAATAGCCTTTCGCTCCCTGTATTTTACCCCTGCCACCTTCAGAATTTGAAAGAGAGTATTCCAGTTAACATTGTCAAAAGCTTTCTCTAAGTCTACAAATGCTAGAAACGTAGGTTTGCCTTTTCTTAATCTTTCTTCTAAGATAAGTCGTAAGGTTAGTATTGCCTCACGTGTTCCAACATTTCTACGGAATCCAAACTGATCTTCCCCGAGGTCTGCTTCTACCAATTTTTCCATTCGTCTGTAAGGAATTCACGTTAGTATTTTGCAGCTGTGACTTATTAAACTGATAGTTCGGTAATTTTCACATCTGTCAACACCTGCTTTCTTTGGGATTGGAATTATTATATTCTTCTTGAAGTCTGAGGGTATTTCGCCTGTCTCATACATCTTGCTCACCAGATGGTAGAGTTTTGTCATGACTGGCTCTCCCAAGGCCATCAGTAGTTCTAATCGAATGTTGTCTACTCCCGGGGCCTTGTTTCGACTCAGGTCTTTCAGTGCTCTGTCAAACTCTTCACGCAGTATCTTATCTCCCATTTCGTCTTCGTCTACATCCTCTTCCATTTCCATAATATTGTCCTCAAGTACATCGTCCTTGTATAAACCCTCTATATACTCCTTCCACCTTTCTGCCTTCCCTTCTTTGCTTAGAACTGGGTTGCCATCTGAGCTCTTGATATTCATACAAGTGGTTCTCTTCTCTCCAAAGGTCTCTCTAATTTTCCTGTAGGCAGTATCTATCTTACCCCTAGTGAGACAAGCCTCTATATCCTTACATTTGTCCTCTAGCCATCCCTGCTTAGCCATTTTGCACTTCCTGTCAATCTCATTTTTGAGACGTTTGTATTCCTTTTTGCCTGCTTCATTTACTGCATTTTTATATTTTCTCCTTTCATCAATTAAATTCAATATTTCTTCTGTTACCCAAGGATTTCTATTAGCCCTCGCCTTTTTACCTACTTGATCGTCTGCTGCCTTCACTACCTCATCCCTCAGAGCTACCCATTCTTCTTCTACTGTATTTCTTTCCCCCATTCCTGTCAATTGTTCCCTTATGCTCTCCCTGAAACTCTCTACAACCTCTGGTTCTTTCAGTTTATCCATGTCCCAGCTCCTTAAATTCCCACCTTTTTGCAGTTTCTTCAGTTTCAATCTGCAGTTCATAACCAATAGATTGTGGTCAGAATCCACATCTGCCCCTGGAAATGTCTTACAATTTAAAACCTAGTTCCTAAATCTCTGTCTTACCATTATATAATCTATCTGATACCTTGTAGTATCTCCAGGATTCTTCCAGGTATACAACCTTCTTTTACGATTCTTGAACCAAGTGTTAGCTATGATTAAGTTATGCTCTGTGCAAAATTCTACAAGGCGGCTTCCTCTTCCATTTCTTCCCCCCAATCCATATTCACCTACTATGTTTCCTTCTCTCCCTTTTCCTACTGACGAATTCCAGTCACCCATGACTATTAAATTTTCGTCTCCCTTCACCACCTGAATAATTTCTTTTATCTCGTCATACATTTCTTCAATTTCTTCATCATCTGCAGAGCTAGTTGGCATATAAACTTGTACCACTGTAGTAGGCATGGGCTTTGTGTCTATCTTGGCCACAATAATGCGTTCACTATGCTGCTTGTAGTAGGTAACCCGCACTCCTATTTTTTTATTCATTATGAAACCTATTCCTGCATTGACCCTATTTGATTTTGTATTTATAACCCTGTATTCACCTGACCAAAAGTATTGTTCCTCCTGCCACCGAACCTCACTAATTCCCACTATATCTAACTTTAACCTATCCATTTCCCTTTTTAAATTTTCTAACCTACCTGCCCGATTAAGGGATCTGACATTCCATGCTCCGATCCGTAGAACGCCAGTTTTCTTTCTCCTGATAATGACGTCCCCTTCAGTACTCCCCGCCCGGAGATCCGAATGGGGGACTATTTTACCTCCGGAATATTTTACCCAAGAGGACACCATCATCATTTAATCATACAGTAAAGCTGTATGTCCTCGGGAAAAATTACAGCTGTAGTTTCCCCTTGCTTTCAGCCGTTCGCAGTACCAGCACAGCAAGGCCGTTTTGGTTAATGTTACAAGGCAAGATCAGTCAATCGTCCAGACTGTTGCCCCTGCAACTACTGAAAAGGCTGCTGCCCCTCTTCAGGAACCACATGTTTGTCTGGCCTCTCAACAGATACCCCTCCGTTGTGGTTGCACCTACGGTACGGCCATCTGTATCGCTGAGGCACGCAAGCCTCTCCACCGACGGCAAGGTCCATGGTTCATGGGAGGGGGGGGAGGGGGGGGGCTGTACATTACTTTTTCTAAAATTTTTGAGAATGCTGGCAAAAGTGAAATCGGTCTGTAGTTTCTTGAATAGAGGCTTAACATCTGCATATTTTAGCCAGTCAGGAAATGTCCCAGTTATAATTGACTGGTTACACAAGTAACTTAGAATTGTGCTAAACTCACAAGAACATGCCTTAATTAACTTTGTTGATATTTCATCGTACCCACTAGAATGCTTTGTTTTTAAAGATTTTATTATGGATGTTATTTCTTTTGGTGAAGTGAGTGATATATTCATGTACTTGAAGCTATTTGTGAAGGCTAGTTTCAGATAATCAAGGGCATTATTTACTGATCCTGAAAGTCCCATTCTATCAGTAACAGATATAAAGTACTTGTTAAATAGATTTGCCACACTATGCCCATCAGTTACTAATGTGTCGTCTACCCTTAGTGCTATTTGCTCCTGTTCCTTTCTGGTTCTACCAGTCTGCTCTTTCACTATATCCCATATTGTTTTTATTTTGTTCCCTGACATTGCTATCTTCTTCTCGTAGTGCATTTGTTTAGACGTCTGAATTACTTTTTTTAATGTTTTACAGTATTCCTTGTATTTAGCTAAATCATCAGCATTGGAGCTATTCTTGATCGACAGATACATTTTCCTTTTTGTCTTACAGGAAATCTTTATTCCTTGTGTAATCCATGATTTTATTACAGACTTCTGTTTAATTTGAGTAACTTTTAGAGGAAAACAGTTTTCAAACATGGTACTGATATTGTTCATGAATGTGTTATATTTTTCATTCATGTCATGAGCACTATAAACATCTTTCCAGTTCATATCTTTGAGCAGTTTTCTAAAACACTCCATTTTTGGTTGATTGACTACTCTCCTGTACTCAGATTTAGCAGTCTTGATAATCTGCTTAGAATTTACATCTAAAACAAGGAGCTGCATGTCATCATCTGATAGTCCATTTATAACAGGTTTTATGATATGATTTTGTTCCTTTGATTTGTCTATAAAAATGTTATCAATGGCTGTCCTTGAGGATTTAGTGATCCTAGTTGGAAAGTTTACAGTGTGAGTTAGATTGAAAGACAACATTACTAACTGCAGTGAATGTTTACTGGAAGACTGCATTAGAAAATCTGTATTAAAGTCACCAGCAATCAAAATTTTTTTGTTTCTTCCTGTTAAATAACCCAAAAGAGCTTCTAGATGATCTAAGAATAGATTATAATTTCCTGCAGGTGCTCGGTAAATAGTTATTATTATATAGGATCTGTTATGGAACTCTACTTCTGTTGCACATGCTTCTAGATACTGCTCTAAACAGAATTTATTAATGTCAATGTTCTTGAATTTATAGCAGTTTTTGATAAATGTGGCAACTCCTCCTCCAACCATATCCACTCTGCAGAAGTAGGAAGCTAGCTTAAATCCTGAAATGTCTAACATATCTATATCAGTGGTCACTTGATGTTCAGAGAGGCAGATTATGTCAATTTGGTTAGATGAATTCATTTCATCGATACAAATGAGTAGTTCATCAACTTTATTTCTAAGTCCCGGAATGTTCTGGTGTAATAAAGATAATTGATACTGCATACTAATGGGATTGTAACAACTTTGGCGAAGATGAACTGGCAGTTTCCCATCCTAGAATACTGCTCAACTGTATGGGACTAATACCAAATATGACTAACAGGGGATATTGAGTATATACTCAGAAGGGCAGCATGAGCAGTCACAGATTTATTTGATCCACGGGGGACTGTAACAGAGACTGTGCAGAAGGAACTGAAATGTCAGACACTTCAAGAAAAATGCAAGCTGTCCTGAGAAAGCCTCCCCATGGACTACCGCCTTAACATTGGTGAGGAAGGCGTGTGTGTTACAATGATCCACTGACATATGGCGCGACAAATAATATTCCTGGTATGATCATTCATGCCAGACTTGTTAGCTGATAGGACAATGGACAAAGTGCATTTCCACAGAAGCCTCCTTTCTTGGGAGTATGGGGGGTGGCAACCACATGAGCCTTAGCTACGACACTTACTTGTATCAGACTTTTTCTGTTTTCTTTCCTATCGGCCCATTTTGGGCAACTCTTGGCTTTCTCAATCCCACTGGTATTAGGTATTGAGACTTGAGGGTGTCTTTCATTTTTCCTTTTCTATCTCGATGGGGGACTTGCCTGCTGAGGATAATAGAAGGAACCAACTGCCTTGTATGAAGAGGAGGGCTCCTCAAAGGCTAAGGGGACCATCCCTGACAGAAAAGGCAGCCACCAAAGAGGCTGTGAAGGGTCAGCAAGTAGTGTGAAGGGGTGACTTCTCTGCCACGTAAAAAGTATGTATGAGGGGATATCAAAAAATAACCAGAATTATTTATTTAGCAAAAAATACTGCTCACCTTCATTCAAATTCCATTACAGACCTTCAAAGTACTCTCCCTCGAACACAATACAACAATGTTCAAAACACTAACTGAAGATACTTTCTGATAGTCTGTTGAGTACACCAAAAATTTGATTGTTTAGTTCTCAATCACTCTGAAAATAATACACCCGAAGCTCTTTTCCACTGCAGGAAATTGTTGGAAGTCACATGGTGCTAGGTCTGGTGAATAAGGATGATATGGCATCACCTCAATGCCTAATTCAGTGACTGTTATTGTTTCCTAAGTCTTGATGGAATGATGAGGCAGTGCATTATCCTGATGAAGGATCCATCCCATTTGGGCAAGATATGGTCTTCTTGTTGCAATTTTCCTCCTTAATGGCCTCTTCAATACATCACAATAGTAATTTGCAGTAACAGTATGTTGCTCATCCATCATACGACTGTACACAATGCATTGTTTATTGAAGAAGACAAGATAAGTAACTTTTTGCACTTGGTTGAACTTTAGCCTTTTTGGGTATTGGAGATGAAGGGTGTTTCCATCAGACACTGTCTTGTTTTGTCTCATTTGCTGCATGTAAGACTTCCCAAAAAATCTGGTTCATGCTGAAGCCTTCCCTTCCATTGTGGCCATGCCATCACATGGCAAGCCTTCTGTTTGTCACTGATCATACGAGGCACCCACTTTGTTGCAACTTTTCTATACCCTAGAACATTTCGTACAATGTCTTCAGTTGATCCATAGGATACCTCTGTTAACGATTTGTTATCTCTGCAATCTCTGTTAACGATAAACAAGTCTTCTTGCAACATGAGACCAATTGTGTTGTCGTTTGTTTCAGTCTTCAAAGTTGATGATCTTCTGGGGTGTGGAGCATCCACAAAGTCTTTCTACTCCCCCCTGTCCCCCTCCCTCCCTCCTGAAATCGGTTAGGCCACAGAAAAACCTGTGTTTTACCCACGGTGTGCTCTTTGTAGGCTTGCTGCAACATTTTCAGTGTTTCTGATGGTGTTTTGTCAAAAACACAAAATCTAATTGACATGCACTGCTGCAATTTGAGATCCATGTTGGGTACAGTACGTCTGTGCACTTTCACTGCTTTTCTCCAACTACATACCACCATGCGAATGACGCGTGTGGTATTACGTTACTCAAGATCAGATCTCTCTGATACTACCAATACCAATCTCAAGCACAGGCACATTAAAATGCAAAAAAAATGATTCCGGTTATTTTTTGACACCCACTCATAGTCATGAAAATGCTGAGCACATGTGGAAAAAGGACAGCCCCAAGATGACAACCCAGCAATGGACATGGACTGATCTACACATAGCTACTTGGAATGCACTCCATCCAGAAACTTGAGAGACCAACTAAAGTACCAAACAAGAATAGCAGCATTACAGGAGATTAGGTGGAACGATGCCTGCATTTTTGAGTCTGGTGACTACACAATTATTTTCAGTAGCAATACAGATAATCTTGGTACCGTTTTCGTAGCACACAGGACATGCAAGTTGGCAATATCAAATTTTTAGGTCATGAATGACAGGATATGCACACTGAGAATAAAAATTAAATTCTTCAATATGGCACTGACTTGCACCCATGCTTCAACAGAGAAAGCGAATGATGAGGGCAAAGGCTCCTTTTATGAACACCTTGAAGGCACATATGAAACAATAGCAGAAAATGAAATGAAAATGATTCTAGGAAATACGAATGCTAAGGTGGGAAGAGAAACGCTGTTTAGACCAAATGCGAAAATGTAGAATCTACATGAAGAGTACAATGACAACGAACTGAGGCTGGTTGATTTTGCTGTAGGCAAAAACTTCACCATAAGTAGCACCATATTCCCACAAAAGAATATCCATAACAGGACATAAATACATCCAGATGGGGTCACAATCAGCCAGATAAATCATGTGCTTATCCAAAGAACACAAGGCACAGACATTAAGTGTGTTAAGGTGATGAGAAGGGCCTGATACAGACTTGTACCACAATATGGTGATGGTCAAGTATAGGCAGAGGATAAAACCTTGTAGAAAGGGGAGGAAGTATAATGTGAACCCAGTCCTCATCAATACTACGGAAAGAGCAAAATTCCAAACGAAGATGAATGAAGGGATGAGAGTGATTGCCACTGAGGAGGAAGCTGACCCCGAATAGCAGTGGCAATTACTGGAAAGAACAATAGGGCAAACAATGGAAGTCAAGCTGGAACTGGAAAACAGGATAAGACGAAGTGAGTGGTATGAGGATGACTGTGAGATGGCTATTGAGGAACAAAATAGTGGAAGACAGAATAATAAGAGCAATTTCCAAAGGAAGTGCCAACTGCAATGCCAAAGTGAGCCAATCAGTGGGGACACCAATATTGCAATGGCTGGATGATGTAGAGACAGAGTACGGAACTGGAGGAGGCTGATGAAGTCGAGAGAGGATTGGGAGAGAAAGGTAGTCAACAAGGCACAGACCCTTCATGGGCTGTAGCGAGAGAAAGGAAGAAGAACAAGATTCTCTAGAAATATACAACTTCCTGAGTACCGCTCCCCTAGGAATAATGAGGTCAGGATTACACTTACTGCAGCATGCATAGAGGCTTCTAAAGACATCTCCTCCTTGCACTCCATTCATGACTGGAATTGGAAGAAACCCTAGTAACTGGTACGATAGTAAGTATCCTCTGCCATGCACTTCACAGTGCTTTGCAACAATGTGGATGTAGATGTAGTTGCAGAAGTGAAATTTATAATACAATATGTTGCACGATAATTACGTACTGACTGTTTCTCACCGTATACTACTGGTAAAAATCGGGACCAATAAAAAAATTTACAAGGCTGCAACTAAGATGCAGCAGGGGTGTTAACTGTGTGCTGTTGGATTTAACAGCTATTTGAAACAGCAGTTTTAAATTTTGTGTGTGTGTGTGTGTGTGTGTGTGAGTGTGTGTGTGTGTGAGTGCGCACGCACTCGCACTTTTGGGTGCACATGCACATGCACTCAAACATGCAAAGGCATGTCAACGAGTTTATTAGCTGTGCACACCGACAAAGAATAAGTTACACTGTTCAGCTTCTTGTTGGGGTAACTATTCACTGCTGAATACTGACAGTGCTACAATAAACACAATTATACTTGAAAACTCTAATCCTAGCTTTCAGTACTACTAGTTCCTTCCTAGAGGAGGAGAGACAGATATGTTGTGGAAGGTTAGAAAAGAGGGTCAGGTCACTCAAGGTCATTTAAGACTCCAGGATGAAGACAAAAGAGACACAAAGATGAAGGAAGAGAGGTCACCAAGAAGTACATTGGCAAAGAAAGCATTGTGCTAGCTTCAGTCCAGAAAGGATGATGGTAAAGAGATAAGCAAAGGTGAGTTAAGATGAGAGAATAGTGCAATTAAGAGCCAGGAGGAAAAGGAGATGGGCGGAGAACTTAAGAGGGAGATGGGTCAGGTGGAGAAGAATGAAGACTAAAAAGTAATAATAGAAAATAATTAAGTAAGAGATAATAAATAAATAAATCATATAATAAATTTTAATTATATAAATGATTATTATAATGAAAAAAAGATGAGAGATACTATTCTAATACAGGTCAAGCCCCGGTGGGTACTGGGATGCAAGGATAAGCTGGGGGCCAAGTTCATAGAAAGTAGTGTTTGAAAGGTGGTTTCAAACAGCCATGTGGTGTTGCTGGCAGTTAAGTCCCTTAAGTCATGCTGCAGTGCTTAGTCAGCAACAGGTATTCGGTGTCCCCAAGATAGACAGGCAGGTAGTTGTTCTAGATCCATTCATGTGCTAAGCCAGTTTAGCTGTTATCATTCCTGTATAAAATGCTTCGCAGTGGACACATGCTACTTGGTAAACTAATGTGCACAGTTTTGCAGTTTCCTCTAATTTTGATACTATAAGATTTACACACACTGCACTATTCATTTCACTTCTCTTCCTCTTTCACATTTACTTCTTGTTCTGTGCTCACAATCTCTAGGCTGAAGTTGGCATAGGGCTTACCAATATACTATCTTTGACCACCTACTCTCCTAGATGCCTCCCCCTTCATCTGTATCTCCCTTTATCCTCACAACAGCTGGGACTCTCCTATCCCTGGGATCTGAATGGCTTGCTCTTCCTTTCAGCCTCACCCAAAATACCCATCTCCACTCCCAAAACGATAAGTTTTTGTTCTTTTATATGTGTATCGGCAGTACTAACAATTTGACCTTTTGAAGGTAAGTACTGAACAGTAATTCTGTTTCATAACTTTAAAGTTTTCTTAAGAGAATTTTCCTTTCGATACAAAGAAATAAATTAGTAATTTACAAATCTTTTCCTTTTGCTGTTATGGTCTTGTATTCAAATATAGAGATACATAAACAAGCAGAATACAGCACTGCAGTCGGCAACAGCTATGTCTGGTGCAGCTGTTACACTGTTGTTGTTGTTGTTGTTGTTGTTGTGGTCTTCAGTCCTGAGACTGGTTTGATGCAGCTCTCCATGCTACCCTATCCTGTGCAAGCTTCTTCATCTCCCAGTACTTGTTGCAACCCACATCCTTCTGAATCTGCTTAGTGTATTCATCTCTTGGTCTACCTCTACGATTTTTACCCTCCATGCTGCCCTCCAATGCTAATTTTGTGATCCCTTGGTGCCTCAGAACATGTCCTACTAACCGGTCCCTTCTTTTTGTCAAGTTGTGCCACATACTCCTCTTCTCCCCAATTCTATTCAATACCTCCTCATTAGTTATGTGATCTACCCATCTAATCTTCAGCATTCTTCTGTAGCACCACATTTCAAAAGCTTCTATTCTCTTCTTGTCCAAACTATTTATCATCCATGTTTCACTTCCATACATGGCTACACTCTATACAAATACTTTCAGAAACAACTTCCTGACACTTAAATCTATACTCGATGTTAACAAATTTCTCTTCTTCAGAAACGCTTTCCTTGCCATTGCCAGTCTACATTTTATATCCTCTCTACTTCGACCCTCATCAGTTATTTTGCTCCCCAAATAGCAAAAGTCCTTTACTACTTTAAGTGTCTCATTTCCTAATCTAATTCCCTCAGCATCACCCAACTTAATTCGACTACATTCCATAATCCTCGTTTTGCTTTTCTTGATGTTCATCTTATATCCTCCTTTGAAGACACTGTCCATTCCGTTCAATTGCTCTTCCAAGACCTTTGCTGTCTCTGATAGAATTACAATGTCATCGGCAAACCTCAAAGTTTTTATTTGTTCTCTGTTACACTACTGGCCATTAAAAGTGCTACAGCATGAAGATGACATGCTACAGATGCGAAATTTAACTGACAGGAAGAAGATGCTGTGATATGTAAATGATTAGCTATTCAGAGCATTCACATAAGGTTGGCACCAGTGGCGACACCTACAACGTGCTGACACGAGGAAAGTTTCCAACCGATTTCTCATACACAAACAGCAATTGACCGGCGTTGCCTGGAGAAATGTTGTTGTGATGCCTCCTCTAAGCAGGAGAAATGCGTACCATCACATTTCCGACTTTGATAAAGGTCGGATTGTAGCCTATCACAATTGCGGTTTATCGTATCGCGACATTGCTGCTCGCGTTGGTCGAGATCCAGTGACTGTAAGCAAAATATGGAATCGGTCGCTTCAGGCGGATAATACGGAACGCCGTGCTGGATCCCAACGGCCTCGTACCAGTAGCAGTCAAGATGACAGGCATCTTATCCGAATGGCTGTAACGGATTGTGTAGCCACGTCTCGATCCCTGAGTCAACAGATGGGAACGTTTGCAAGACAACAACGATCTGCACGAATGGTTTGAGGATGTTTGCAGCAGCATGGACTATCAGCTCAGAGACCATGGCTGCAGTTACCCTCGATGCTGCATCACAGATAGGAGCGCCTGCGATGGCGTACTGAACGACTAACCTGGGTGCACGAATGGCAAAACGTAATTTTTTCGCATGAATCCAGGTTCTGTTTACAGCATCATGAAGGTTGCATCCATGTTTGGTGACATCGTGGTGAACACACATTGGAAACGTCTATTCGTCATCACCATACTGGCATATCACCCGGCGTGATGGTATGGGGTGCCACTGGTTACACGTCTCGGTCACCTCTTACTCACATTGACGGCACTTTGAACAGGGACGTTACATTTCAGATGTGTTACAACCTGTGGCTCTACCCTTCATTCGATCCCTGCGAAACCCTACATTTCAGCAGGATAATGCAAGACCGCATGTTGCAGCTCATGTACGGGCCTTTCTGGATACAGAAAATGTTCAACTGCTGCCCTGGCCAGCACATTCTCCACATCTCTCACCAACTGAATATGTCTGGTCAATGGTGGCCGAGCAACTGGCTCGTCACAATACTCAAGTCACTTCTCTTGATGAACTGTGGTATCGTGTTGAAGCTGCATGGGCAGCTGTACCAGTACACTCCATCAAAGCTCTGCTTGACTCAATGCCCAGGCGTATCAAGGCCGTTATTACAGCCAGAGGTGGTTGTTCTGGGAACTGATTTCTCAGGATCTATGCACCCAAATTGCGTGAAAATGTCAGTTCTAGTATAATATATTTGTCCAATGAATACCAGTTTATCACCTGCATTTCTTCTTGGTGTAGCAATTTTAATGGCCAGTAGTGTATATCAGTCACTCTGCTACATTATAAAGATTTAACCAAGTTTGAACGTGGTGTTATAGTCAGTGCACGAGCAATGATACGCTGCATCTTTGAGGAAGTGATGAAGTGGGATTTTCCCTTAAGATCATTTCATGAGTGTGCCATGAATATCAGGAATCTGGTAAAACAGCAAATCCCCGACATCGCTGTGGCCAGAAAAAGATCATGCAAGAATGGGACCAATGACGACTGAAGAGAATCATTCAAGTGATAGAAGTGCAACCCTTCTGCAAAACTGCTGCAGATTTTAATGCTGAGCCATCAAGAATTGTCAGCATGCGAACCATTCAAAGAAACATCAATATGGGATTTCGAAGCCAAGGGCCCACTCATCTAACCTTGATGACTGCACGCACAAAACTTGACACCTCACCTGGGCCTGTCAAAATCGATATTGGACTGCTGATGACTGGAAACATGTTGCCTGGTTGAGTGAGTCACGTTTCAAATTGTACGAGTGGATGGACGAGTATAGAGACAACCTCATGAATCCATGGACCCTGCATGTCAGCAGGGTACTGTTCAAGCTGGTGGAGGCTCTGTAATGATGTGGGGTGTGTGCAGTTGGAGTGATATTGGACCCCTGATATGTCTAAATATAATTCTGACAGGTGGCGCATATGTGAGCATCCTGTCTGATTACCTGTATCCATTCATGTCCATTGTCCATTCCGACAGACTTGACAATTCCAGGAGGACAATGCAACACCCCACACGACCAGAATTGCTACAGAGTGTCGCTAGCAACACTTTTCTAAGTTTAAACACTTCTGCTGGCCACCAAACTCCCCAGACATGAACATTATTGCCCATATTTGGGATGCCTTGCAACACACTATTCAGAAGAGATCTCCACCCCCTCATACTCTTATTGATTTATGGACAGCCCTGCAGGTTTCATTGTGTAAATTTCCTCCAGCACTGCTTCAGACATTAGTCAAGCCCATGTCACATCATGTTGCAGCACTTTTGTGTGCTCGCGGGGGCCCTACACGATATTAGGCAGGTGTACCAAAAGACAAGACACTGTTTAAAGTTGTTACCAAATATCTCAAAAAGTTCTTCACTGATTTACTTCAATTTTTACATGCTACTCTTATAAATATTCAAATGAACATAGGCTATTTGTATTTTTTTAAACCACAGTGTACAGGTTTTTTGTTTAACTAACAGATGGAAAGAGAATGTTGTGCTGTGATGTGAAAATGTGTGGTTTAGCTTTCTTTCTTGCATTGAGTTTTAACTACAATGTTAGGGCATGTAACCATTAGACAAATTGTTTCCATATATGTTCTTTATTCTGATATATAATTTTAGATAAAAATTGTATACACAACAATGTGCTGTTTTGTTTTCTTCCTTGCAGCCAGTTTCAACAGAAAACAGGAAAGATGTATTTATAGCTTATTGACTTATGATTAGAATACTATTATGGAATCTGAATCATCTGAAACTTTGAAATCCTTCCCACTTACAGAATAAAACTATACAAAACACTGTCACTAAAACTACTATCCTCACAGATCCAGGAGCTGGAGGGATGTGTCTCATACCCTGCATACCAATGATCCCAACCGATTTACCCACTCATTTTATGCGCCTTCAATTCCCAATCCAGGTTTTGTTGTAATACCAATGTTTACAAGGCTGAAAGTCTGACAGGGAATGGGGGGAGAGGAGACGTATGGGGTAGAGGAGATATACAGTAAGGGGGATGGGAGAAGGTAATGGACACTGAGAGGGGGAAGGAGGAGTTGGAGGAGTTGGGCCAGGAGAGAGGGGGGAGGAAGAGATGGAAGGAGGAAGGAGCTGATGAACAGAGAGAGGAGAATGAAAACAACAAAGGGCGCAAAGGGGGTGTTGGAGATTCGAATACATGTTTACTGCCGGGTTGCTAGCTAGTTTACAATATATACAAGCAATCACAACATTTTAATAATTACTTCTCTCTTACCAGGTGTTTTTTAATTGCATAAACATCTCATAGCACTTCAGCAAACTTTACATATTATTTAAACAAGGGTGCTTTCTAAACTACCATTATAACATTCTCTTCCCCATAATATTAGTTTTGGATACCTAGAAGATGTTCTGAAGATAATTTCAAAGATTGTTGCGAGGTGTGAAAGAAATTCTGTAACTTCATATACTGACAATCAAACCCAGATTTCCACTTAAACACAAAATTCTAACACATAATTAACAAGTGATACTGACTCATGTGCTCTACACTATGTACTTAATCTGATAAATTTAAGGAAGCCCTTACTTTACAATAAATCAGAAAGCACCTATAAAATGTGGTTGTGTTGTTTCAACACTGTATTAACTAATATCAAGAGAATGGATGAAGGTTTTTTGATGAAGAATGTATTATTTTGAATGGCATAGTAATGCCTCTAGAAGTTCCATAGAACTACACGAACAACATCATATAAAACTGACCATTACTGCTACACATGTCATAAAACCAAACAACAGGACAAAAAAGAAAACAAAACCATAGTTTGCAATATCAAACTGAATCGAATAAATAAATTCCTAGGGTGAACATAATTTGGATAACGTTTTTATGAAACAATTTCAGGACACAGCACTTTTTCCAAATCAAACCTATTTTTTAAAATTATTTTACAACTATACCTTTTCCTGTAAGTACTTTACCTTTCTCACTGCTCTTTGGTTTAGTTATTTCAGCAGGTCTTTTTGCAATCACTGAAGAAAGCTCAGTTATCTGTACATCCTTATCTGTCAGACGCCGTTCGAGGGACTCAATTTGCTGACTTAACAAAGTGCATTCTTTTCTTGAATTTTCCGCTTCTTTCTGCAGCCTTCTAGAATCCTCGGAAGATTGTTCTTGTGATTTCTGAAATACAACCACATAATATCATCTTAAGCTTGTTTTTAATAAATTCACTCCTGAATGCTGAATGTGACTAGTCATTAGCAACTCATTTCTGGATGGGCAACATATGAAGGTTATGTCAAGTTATAACCTACATTCGTAAACAATGGATGCAAAATTCAGCCCTGTATTAAGCTCTTCAAAACAGAGTTTGAACATATTTAGTCTCTACACAGATTACTAGTTCTGTAGAAGAACTGAGGAGAAAACTAACAGTGGTTTATCAATAGACGCAGAACAACTTGTTTTGCCAATTAGGTTCACATAATTTACTAAGTATGAACATAATATTACCTAAAGATAAATGCCATAAATTAGTGGGAGTATCCAAATGAACTTTGCCACAACAAAAGATTCCAATAAGAATCCAGTTTTGGCCAACAGTAGTCAATAAAAAAATTAAACTTTGCAATCACATGGGACATGGGAAACTGACATGGGAAACTTCCCATTGCAGCTGCTCCGATTTATTGGGAAAGTCGCCCACTGGTTGGCCCATCAAAAACTGAATACAGATCAAGCTTGAAAACAGGAAGAAGCTGTACTGAAGTGTGAAAAAAGAAGCAAAATAGGAACAGTGAAAGGTCCAATCACAGGACGTTCAACATCAAGCAAAGTGCACGAATCATGGCATTATCGTCGTGTGACCACTATATTGGACTACAAAACAGAAGATCTGTGTTCAAATCTTCCTCAACTTTTCATCGGGTCATTGACATGTTTGTTCCCCTCCCGTAGTCTTGGCAATTGTCATACTATACACTGGTTGTATAATTATAGAATAGGAGTCGTGTGGTAAGAATATATTACCATCACACGTAAATGTGATGAATAATCAGAGCAGGCAAGATACCGCATAGACCTCTCACAGAAATGGAAAACAACAAATAAGCGGGTGTGAACTATGTTACAACAAAGGAATTCAAGAGGCGAAACTTCCAAAACAGAATGTATGAGTCATAACATGTTTTACTTTTGTAGAACAAATAGGAGGTTCTCTACACATGGAGATCCCCTCCTTACACATCACTGTTGCAAACAGACACTGCACCATGACCGTGACACAAATTTAAAGACAGCAAACAGACATGTCAATGACCAGACAGACAGTTAATAATTCTGTGAACGGGGGAGGGGGGATTACAAGGGAGATTTGAACATGGATCTCCCCCTTCACAGTCTAACACTAGGAACACAGAACTACGATGACGTGGATACTCAAATGCACTCCATATTGCACATCTAGCGCTTCGACTGTTCACTGTTTCGATTTTACTCCTTTTTTTTTCGCAGTTCTGTACACCTTCTTCCCGTTTCCATGCTTGATCTGTGTTAAAGATTATGATGGGCTACCCACTGGGTCATCTTACAGCTAAGTTTGAGCGGGGTGCTATGGGGAGTTTCCTTTGTGAGCAACGTCAATTGGCTGCTGTGTCACCCTCTTCCATATGGCGTCATTTGGACACGGTATGGAGGGGGGTGCAATGGGGAGTTTCCTTTGTGAGCAACGTCAATTGGCTGCTGTGTCATCCTCTTCCATATGGCGTCATTTGGACGTGGTATGGAGGAGCATGGGAGTCAGCACACTGCTCTCCTGGCCGTTGTCCATCTTCCAGACCTTGGAGTCACTACTTCTCATTCAAGTAGCTCTATGACATCACGAGGCTGTGTGGAATCTGTTCCAGTCAAGATCAAGGAAAAAATATCTGACACTACCGGGAACCAAACCTGGGTCCACCACATGGTAGTCTTATGTGATGACCAATCTGCTACGGAAGCAGACTTTACTACTGTTAAAAAGGTCTCAAATTCCACTCCACCTAAAAAAAGTAGGTCAGTTAAACAACTGACACTGCAAACAGTGCTCCTTGTACAATACACTGAACTTACTGCTGAAGCATTTCACAATCTGTATTAAAATATACTGCGACTTACCAAAAGGGGAAAGCGCTGGTAGATAGACACAATAATAAAACACACAAATACACACACAGAATTTCAAGCTTTCGCAACCAACGGTTGCTTCGTCAGGAAAGAGGGAAGGAGAGGGAAAGGCGAAAGGACGTGGGTTTTAAGGGAGAGGGTAAGGAGTCATTCCAATCCCGGGAGCGGAAAAACTTACCTTAGGGGGGAAAAAAGGACAGGTATACACTCGCACACACACACATATCCATCCACACATATACAGACACAAGTAGACACACACCTTCATGTCTGCTTGTGTCTGTATATGTGTGGATGGATCGATATGTGTGTGTGTGCGAGTGTATACCTGTCTTTTTTCCCCCTAAGGTAAGTCTTTCCGCTCCCGGGATTGGAATGACTCCTTACCCTCTCCCTTAAAACCCATGTCCTTTCGTCTTTCCCTCTCCTTCCCTCTTTCCTGACGAAGCAACCGTTGGTTGTGAAAGCTTGAAATTCTGTGGGTGAATTTGTGTGTTTTTTTTATTGTGCCTATCTACTAGCGCTTTCCCATATGGTAAGTCATGGAATCTTTGTTTTTAATATATTTTTCCCATGTGGAATGTTTCTTTCTATTTTATTTAAAATATACTGCTGAAGACTTGATAAGTTACTAATAGTTATCAGCACATACTTAGAATTTCAATATGGGAAATAACTACATTTCTTAAGTAATGCTTCAGAAAATGAAGAATATTTCCAGCAGCGGGAAGACCGCTGGTTGGAGCCAAACATGTGGCTTCAATTAATTGTTAATCACATAGTTTGACATTGTCAATTTGCTTTATAACAGACTATTTAATTATGAATGACACTTATTCTAAAAATGAAATAATCATTGACTTCAGGCCTATCTTTCATCAAATGAATTACATTTACAAGCATATCCTAAGTACTAATCTGGGAAAGAGTCAGAAAACCAGGTTCATTATCTTACTGCAAAGATGTTAATCTGACATTGTGGATGTATGTAAAAGCATCAAACCACACATCCAAATGTTCAAAGTTTGATATCATCACAATACAGTAAGTTTTCTAGTTTCTCATGTGTTTTTGCCAATAAGACTATGTTCCTGTCCCAGGACAGGTTTTAATCAACAGTGAATTTTAAATTGCTCCATAATCAAGTAAGCCACATCAGAAGTCAAAACCTGACAAAGGCTTACCACCTCCAACAGAAGTGTGACTAGTAAGGCATTATAGTATAACAACTTTACAATGAAGGTGCACAAAATAATGCTGCAACACAAGGTTTATAATGCGTCTCATATCAACCAAAAGTCAAACCAAATCTTCAGTAACTTACTTCTGTAACTTTGTACTTTGTACATGCACAATTCACCAGTGTATATGTAAATAATTATGGAGTTGTGATTCTCTGTGACAGGTAGAATGGCCACCAGAGCACATTAGTGTTGTTTGTGTTTAGTGTTGTTACCAAGCTTGGTAGAGTATATAAGTGGTGTAAACAGTATCAGATGTTGAGTGATCATTACGAAGAACTGGGAAGTGCTTCACTCTCATGTGACAACATTATCAGAACCTGGCACAGCTTGAAAGGAGCACCATTGTGAATCTCGATGTGGCCAGTTGATTGAATCATGCAGTATCCATATTTGTGGAGAATTCAGATGTGACAGTGGCCCGATGTTGGACTGCATGAGGAAAAAATGCAGGAAAACTCATTGTCAATGTTGTGGCCGACCATATCTAACCATATGGGAGGATCACCACTTTGTGCACCAAGCACCTTCACATCTGCCCCTGCCATCTGATAACAAGTAATGGGTGCTCTGCAACATTCTGTGTCATCCCACACTCCTGGTCAGAGACAGCAGAAGCTGGAATAGGGAATTACTATGCCACATGAAGGTTGCCATTAACTCCTCAACACAAAAAGTTGCATTTAGAGTGACGTCATGACCGTGAAGCATTGTGTTCAGTGATTAAGAGCAGTTTTACACTACCCAGGATGAGAATCTTCAGAGAGTATGTTGGTGACAAATGGAGAGGTCTCCTTCTTCCAATGTTTTACAGAGGTACAGAGGTATTACATTTGGCATTATGATTTGGCGAGCCATTGGATAATTCTTCAGGTCATAGCTGGTAGTGATTCAGAGAACTCTGACATCACAACAGCATGTCACGAACATCTTGCGTACTCATGTGCTACCCCTCATGTGACAGTATCCTGTTGCCATTTTTCAAAAGGACATCACTCATTCACATATCACAAGTGTCTCTATGAACTGCCCGGGATATGTGGATGTCCTGTGGCCACCAAGACCTTCAGATTTATCAATGACAGAAAACGTTTGGGACAAGCTCTGATGTCATCTCTGTCATGGCATTAGTATACGGGATTTCCAGAACCAGTTACAACAGTTGTGGGCAAGCTCAAGCGAGAATACAATGGCCTTATGACACCCTTCCCAACCAAATTGTTGGATCCATACATGCCAAGAGGGAAGTCATACTGGTAAGTGGGCTTATACACTATGTTCTTTGTAAGTGTGACTTGATTTTACACTCACTGAAATAACAGCACATAATCTCTCTACCGATGAGGTTTCATTTCCCTTTCCTTATGAGTGCTTCACCTTTTTTTTTTTTTTTTGTCAGGCAGTGTATTTTCATAGGACTGGTAATAGTGGTACACATTTCCAACACTGCATTAGCAATTTCTCTTACTAAAAGTTGATAGCACAGCTGAATAGTGTGAACATTTAACTATCTTTATGAACATTAAGCACCTCATAAGAAGTCACAGAGGTATCCCTAAAATATTCAATCTCTTGTGAAGTTTCACCAGACCAGTTTCTAGTATTCATGTGATCTTCAAATGACAAATATTCTATTCTGCTAATAACAACAGTTCAGTATATTGTGGCTTGCTTTACTTTAATGGGGCTTCCATTATTGTAAAGCTATCATCAGTGGTTTTATTTTATGCTCAATGGTATAATATTACACATTACTTGTATTTGATTTGGATAACATTACAGCCTTTCACAGTTTTCCTTTCTCTCAGTTGTTATCACATAAATCAGCACCATCAAGGAATTCAGTGACTTAGGGGAATGTAAGCCGCATTGCAGCAGCGGCTGTATAACATACATTAAGCAACTCTTATTGGTAAGGGAGTTCAGCTAAACAACTCATATGAGTTGTTTGTAAATGCTCTTAGCAGCATTCATAACACAAAGCATAGTCTGTAGGAAAAGCAATATTCTAAATTGCTCTGGTTAGCTGCATTCACAAAATGCTGCTAACCATTACCGTATAGTAGACGACATTTTTGAAAATTAGAATATGAATGTTATTTTTAGTGTCAGGTTGCTCACCTAAATATATAACGACTGCAGCTCTGACTATTAGCATATTTTCTGGCTTTCTCTCTCTCTCTCTCTCTCTCTCTCTCTCTCTCTCTCTCTCTCTCTCTCTCACACACACATTTTAGAGTTTAAAAATATAGCTTCATTACTGAACTCATGCAGTGTCACAAAATCTACAACAGGAGCAACACTTATGAAGACAATAAGGACAAGATAATAAATTTCAGCTCTTTGGAAGTAAAGTCGCCTTTCTTTGATTGACCGTTGTCACCGTCATCTTTCGTGTTAGGGTCGGAGAAAATATCGAAGGTAGAGCAAAATGTGAAACCACATATGTTGTTCACCAACCACTCGGAGTCACGGACAATGGCGGCTAAGCTCAGGTTTTTTTTTTCTGCAGACCTATGTCATCCAATCTCCGACAGCCAATGAGCGTTCAGTAGTGTTCTGAACACTCTGCTATGAATGTTGTAGCCAATGAAGCATTAAATACGATCACAGCAAGTTATTCAGTGAATTTTTATTCCATCTGCTGTGGGTTATCATCGCTGTCGGTGATGGTAAGTGATAAAATTCTACATATGCAAGCGAGTGGGCTAATTTTTAGGAGACATGCTTTCATCATGCACAAAGCATATGTAGGAATGTACTACAACTGTTGTTTGGAACCGGCAACACTGCAAATCCTGTCCATGACTTGATCTACATGAACTGCCATTGTTAGTGAATCAAATCATCGTCTTTCCTCATTTTAGGTTTTTACCCCTTCCTCTCTTTTCTGTTTTCCTTCTAAGTTTTTAATCGCACTGTTCATTTCACTTCTAGTTTCTCTTCCTCTTAATCCATCCTTGCTTCCCCCTTTTATCTCAGGGCTGAAGTTGCCACAGTCCTTGCCAATGTAACATATTTGACTTCTTACTCTCTCTAGAGCCTCCCAATCATCTTTGTCTCCCTATCTTTTCACAGTGGGTGGCCGCTTCTCAATTTGTGATCTGAGTGACTGCCTTTTCTTCTCAAACCTCCTCCCTGTGGAAAGAACTGGCAGTTCCAAAAGTTAGGAATAGTTTACTTTAGTTTTAAATGTTTGATGGCCATACAGGAATTTCACTTCCTAAAAGGTAAGGATTGGCCAACCATTCTGGCTCGTTGTGATCCTACAGCCGCCCCCCCCCCGCCCCCCCCTTCCAAAGTGAATTCTGAATTCTCATTTTGTAACACTCAATAATACAAAGCATGTTGAGAAAGTAAGTTTGCTGTGGTCGTAACAGGTTGTGGTCCAAATAAGACATGTCAATCATCTAACCACCTAAAGCCTGGTTTACAATTGAGTGAATGGAAGCGAACACGTGCGAATGAGCATTTGCAGAAAATTCACTACCACTCGCTTGTATATGAGTAGAATCGTTTATACTATAGGGAATAGAAGAGAACATGAGGTAGTGAACATTGCCCAGGAATGCTGTGTTATTAGTTTTTAGTTTTTGGAGCTAAATATTAGGCATACAGGATACTTTGCTATTCAGTGATGATTATTTCGCATGGCGAGCACACTGCTCTTGACAGAGTATGCAAAATGACGCAGGGAAGGAGAATTTAAGTGTCTCTCAATTTGTATGGAAGCATGACATGCATGGAGATCATGCACTTTATACAGAATTGCATCTCCATCTCTCCTTCGCACTGGTCCAAAATGTTCCTTGAATGTCGGCTGCCATTTTTCCCTGGCTTCTCATTGCCATTTAGGCAAAATTTATAAACAAAACACTAATTACTGATATTGAGCATCATCTCAACAGTATGCAGCTAGCGCATAGTGTATAAGGTTTAATGGTCATATTTTCCCCCCCCCCCCTTCAAAAAAAAGTAAAATAAAGAAAAAAAATAAAATAAAAAAATGGTCTAGTGGCAAAGCACATGCTTCGTGATTGAGAGATCAAATTGGATCAAATCCCGTTCAGACCATAACTATTTCACTACGATTTTTAACCTACCCCCATGAACCATGGACCTTGCTGTTGGTGGGGAGGCTTGCGTGCCTCAGCGATTCAGATGGCCGTACCGTAGGTGCAACCACAACGGAGAGGTACCTGTTGAGAGGCCAGACAAACGTGTGGTTCCTGAAGAGCGGCAGCAGCCTTTTCAGTAGTTGCAGGGGCAACAGTCTGGATGATTGACTGATCTGGCCTTGTAACACTAACCAAAACCATCTTGCTGTGCTGGTACTGCGAACGGCTGAAAGCAAGGGAAAACTACAGCCGTAATTTTTCCCAAGGGCATGCAGCTTTACTGTATGGTTAAATGATGATGACGTCCTCTTGGGTAAAATAATCTGGAGGTAAAATAGTCCCCCATTCGGATCTCCGGGTGGGGACTACTCAGGAGGACATCATTATCAGGAGAAACAAAACTGGCGTTCTACGGATCGGAGCATGGAATGTCAGATCCCTTAATCGGGTAGGTTAGAAAATTTAAAAATGGAAATGGATAGGTTAAAGTTAGATATAGTGGGAATTACTGAAGTTCAGTGGCAGCAGGAGCAAGACTTTTGGTCAGGTGAATACAGGGTTATAAATACAAAATCAAATAGGGGCAATGCAGGAGTGGGTTTAATAATGAATAAAAAATAGGAGTGCAGGTAAGCTACTATAAACAGCATAGTGAATGCATTATTGTGGCCAAGATAGACACGAAGCCCATGCCTACTACAGCAGTACACGTTTATATGCCAACTGGCTCAGCAGATGATGAAGAAATTGATGAAATGTATGAAGAGATAAAAGAAATTATTCAGGTAGTGAAGGGAGACAAAAATTTAATAGTCATGGGTGACTGGAATTCGAGAGTAGGAAAAGGGAGAGAAGGAAACATAGTGGGTGAATATGGATTGGGGGAGAGAAATGAAAGAGGAAGCCGTCTGGTAGAATTTTGCACAGAGCATAACTTAATCACAGCTAACACTTGGTTCAAGAATCATAAAAGAAGGTTGTATACAAGGAAGAATCCTGGAGATACTGACAGGTTTCAGATAGATTACATAATGGTAAGACAGAGATTTAGGAACCAGGTTTTAAATTGAAAGACATTTCCAGGGGCAGATGTGGACTCTGACCACAATCTATTGGTTATGAACTGTAGATTAAAACTGAAGAAACTGCAAAAAGGTGGGAATTTAAGGAGATGGGAGGGCATAAGGGAACAACTGACAGGAATGTGGGAAAGAAATACAGTAGAGGAAGAATGGGTGGCTCTGAGGGATGAAGTAGTGAAGGCAGCAGATGATCAAGTAGGTAAAAAGACAAGGGCTAGTAGAAATCCTTGGGTAATAGAAGGAATATTGAATTTAATTGATGAAAGGAGAAAATATAAAAATGCAGTAAATGAAGCAGGCAAAAAGGAATACAAACGTCTCAAAAATGAGATTGACAGGAAGTGCAAAATGGCTAAGCAGGGATGGCTAGAGGACAAATGTAAGGATGTAGAGGCTTATCTCACTAGGGGTAAGATAGACACTGCCTACAGGAAAATTAAAGAGACCTTTGGAGAAAAGAGAACCACTTGTATGAATATCAAGAGCTCAGATGGAAACCCAGTTCTAAGGAAAGAAGGGAAAGCAGAAAGGTGGAAGGAGTATATAGAGGGTCTATACAAGGGCGATGTACTTGAGGAAAATATTATGGAAATTGAAGAAGATGTAGACGAAGATGAAATGGGAGATACGATAACTGCATGAAGAGTTTGACAGAGCACTGAAAGACCTAAGTCGAAACAAGGCCCCAGGAGTAGACAACATTCCATTGGAACTACTGACAGCCTTGGGAGAGCCAGTCCTGACAAAACTCTACCATCTCGTGAGCAAGATGTATGAGACAGGCGAAATACCCTCAGACTTCAAGAAGGATATAATAATTCCAATCCCAAGGAAAGCTGGTGTTGGCAGATGTGAAAATTACCGTTCGTTTAATAAGTCATTACTGCAAAATACTAATGCGAATTCTTTACAGACGAATGGAAATACTGGTAGAAGCCGACCTCGGGGATGATCAGTTTGGATTCCACAGAAATTTTGGAACACGTGAGGCAATATTGACCCTACGACTTATCTTAGAAGCTAGATTAAGGAAAGGCAAACCTATGTTTCTAGCATTTGTAGACTTAGAGAAAGCTTTTGACAATGTTGACTGGAATACTCTCTTTCTAATTCTGAAGGTGGCAGGGGTAAAATACAGGGAGCGAAAGGCTATTTACAATTTGTACAGAAACCAGATGGCAGTTACAAGAGTCGAGGGGCACGAAAGGGAAGCAGTGGTTGGGAAGGGAGTGAGACAGGGTTGTAGCCTCTCCCCGATGTTATTCAATCTGTATATTAAGCAAGCAGTAAAGGAAACAAAAGAAAAATTCGGAGTAGGTATTAAAATCCATGGAGAAGAAATAAAAACTTTGAGGTTCGCCGATGACATTGTAATTCTGTCAGAGACAGTACAGGACTTGGAAGAGCAGTTGAACGGAATGGATAATGTCTTGAAAGGAGGATATAAGATGAACATCAACAGAAGCAAAACGAGGATTATGGAATGTAGTCGAATTAATTCGGGTGATGCTGAGGGAATTAGATTAGGAAATGAGACACTTAAAGAAGTAAAGGGGTTTTGCTATTTGGGGAGCAAAATAACTGATGATGGTCGAAGTAGACAAGATATAAAATGTAGACTGGCAATAGCAAGGAAAGCGTTTCTGAAGAAGAGAAATTTGTTAACGTAGAGTATAGATTTAAGTGTCAGGAAGTCGTTTCTGAAAGTATTTGTATGGAGTGTAGCCATGTATGGAAGTGAAACATGGACGATAAATAGTTTGGACAAGAAGAGAATAGAAGCTTTCGAAATGTGGTGCTACAGAAGAATGATGAAGATTAGATGGTTAGATCACATAACTAATGAGGAGGTATTGAATAGAATTGGGGAGAAGTGAAATTTGTGGCACAACTTGACTAGTAGAAGGGATCGGTTGGTAGGACATGTTCTGAGGCATCAAGGGATCACAAATGTAGCATTGGAGGGCAGCGTGGAGGGTAAAAATCATAGAGGAAGACCAAGAGATGAATACACTAAGCAGATCCAGAAGGATGTAGGTTGCAGTAAGTACTGGAAGATGAAGAAGCTTGCACAGTATAGAGTAGCATGGAGAGCTGCATCAAACCAGTCTCAGGACTCAAGACGACGACGACAACAACAACAACATGATTTTTAACCGAGTATTCACTTCTCACAGATTTTGGAGTGGCCATGAAAAACATGTGATTCGGATTCCACATTAAACTGCAGGTCTCCATTTTTCTATTAAGTGACTGGGGAATGTTAGGGACACGTAAGCAGCTGCAGTGGCGTCCAGTTGAAAGACCTGCAAGAGGCTACTGGGTACACCAGATAGAATTCTCTTTCGCTCATGCTTGTTAGGTTGTTTTCTCCGGAGAAATCCTGGATTAAACTATACAAACGTTTTCTTTGAATAACTTCAAATCAACAGTTCAATTCTTGCACATTTAATTCTGATAAAAGTGGCGAGCAGAGAAAATAAAATCATGGCAGTGTTTGATGTCACATACGTCTTCCATCAACAAGGACTAGTAATTTATTGAAATGAAATGTCTCTTGCAGTACTACATTTTACAACAATTCTTGTAGGCCATTCCTTATAATAATGCTTGAGTGCTGTAAATCTGACTATCAGTGAAACAGTCCTTTGTTTATTCCCTGTAGTTGCCACAAAAATGTGAAGTGTCTACTGAAAGACAAAAACAAACATTTTCTTGCACCAGGCACACAGAACAAAGGAAAAATTGCAGTCAGGCACTTTGCAGTAACCACCATTTTTATTTAGACAGACATGGGATGGAGTCAAAAATGGTCCCAGCCATTGTTCTGCTTACTGAACTGTATACCAGGCATACTTCAAATTCGTACAACGTGGCAAAAGATACTGGTCATACACAAATGACTGGAGCTTAAGAATACTGTTCCACTGATAAACCTGAAATGAGAGAGAGGTGTCGGAAATTATGTTGTCTGATTATTTCCTGAAAAATGCTTTACACTATTGAAAAAATTCTAGTAGTTCCAGGGGGAATCCACATTAATCTGTAGATTTTTCGTCATCCTCCACAAAAACAGAGGCATCATTACAGCCAGACCATGAATCTAACAAAAGCAATGAATTAGTTTCTGCAGCTGGTAGGAATACATTTCAAACGAAATGTTGAAAATTATTCTTTCCCATTTTTCCAGATTTTGGTACATCAATTACAACATTTTTCCAACTAAACAATCCATTTTTTTTAATTTTTGGTCCTAATTTGCCTTGTGATTCTTGACGGCAGATATAAAGCTGTGAAAACAGTAAAGCACTCATACTTATCACTGTAGTGTGCACACAGTCCTTTCAAGAAACCTGACTGATCAGCATTATGAACAGCAGCTGCGGGGATAACAGCAAGTTTAGTCTTATTTACATCAGCTATGAATTTCTCTATAGCACTATCACTGTCAGCTGCTCTACACGTTTACGTCACGTAAAATTGGTAATTTTGCGACTTCACATTCTGTACAATTTCTTGAACCTGCATAACCAGGTCACCAAAGCCTGGAAATTATCAACATTCATGTCAGATGCAATTCAAAGGGTCCAGCCTCATAGATCTCCATCGGCAATGGTGCGTAGCCTCTCACGAGCAGTTCTAAATCTTTCGAACAGTTTTTCATCCAGATGGTTCTGGTTTCCATTTGGAGCATATTTTTCACTTCATAAAATTCATTCTGCTATTTGTACAGTTCATGCTCTGATTTTACGAAACGAAAATGCCTTTGCATACTGCGTAACTTCAAGCATTCTTTCCCTCCTTTGTTTAACAAACATTTCACTGCCTTTTCTTTGCCGCTGAAAGCTATTGCAGTACATATCCTTTTTTAGACTTTGAAGGTGTTCTTCTTCAGAACAACTATTCATGGAATCATCACAGTTATTTCGTATTTCTTCTAATGTATCCACAATTTCAAACCAGATGTCAATAACATTCGAATGAATGTCAAGGAACTCAACTAACGAATGACACATATGTACGTCCTCAAGAGAAGTACGTGATTTTGGCTGGAAACCACATTCTTCATATTTCATCGTTACTAAATTGAGAACATTAATTCAATTCCACATTACCATGAAATTGGAAGAAAAGAAAAGCACAACTGGCAGGCATATCTTACAAAAGCACAGTAAATATTAATTCAGCTTACTTCCCAATAATGCAAAAAGCAACTGATAATTTGTATTAGATGTTACCTGAGTGGTTAATTCAAGAGAATAGTAACTGTGTACTGTAGTGTCAGAGAAACTACGAGTATCAATGAATGGTAACCTGAAACATCCTTTACAAGTTACAATCAGGTTGTATAGTGTTTCCTGTTTACAAAGGTACCACCGACCTCGGCTGTGTGTGAGCCTAGTTGCGCATGTCAGTTGCTGCAGCACCAGCAGTGGTGTACATTTCTACCGCTGCCTGGTGCACTACAAATTTGGCAATTTTCAGCTTCTTCTTCTTCTTCTTCTTTAAATGCTCACAGTGCCTCTTAGCACCTAAAATTTTGCCCATGCATTTTTTCGCTGTCTCCTTCCTGTGTAAAATATTTCAGGGTACATTTCGACGTGTCTTATTATTGGACCACTCCCTTGTTAGTGGTAGAGGTGGCGCCCCTGATCAGAATGAGCATCACATGAGCAAGGCAGAATGTAACTAATGTTGCACTGTCCAGTTGCAGGAAAAATGTTGGTAAGAAATCCCACCATGTGCAAGCCACATGCTGTGATCCGCTTCTTATTTTGAATGACACCTACCAAATTTTTTTCAGGTATCAGAACAGTTTACGGCAAACGGGCTATGAACAGAATAAGTGTGTTCAAGCAGTGTAGTGAGTTTAGTGGAAAGCTTGTGTAAAAAAGAGAGAGAGAGAGAGAGAGAGAGAGAGAGAGAGAGAGAGAGAGAAGAAAGAAAGAAATTGAGGAAACCGTTTGTGAAGACCACCGACTGATATCGGATGAAATTTCTGTGATGTTCTCACAACTTTCCATATCTCTCTTATACAAGGCACTCACAAAAACACTGGGATACCAGAAACTGTGCACATGATGGACCCCAATATAGCTGACACAGGAGCACAAGAAAAATCAGGCCAATAGTGTTCACAAGTTTTTTAAGCAGCTTGAATTTGAAGGTTTTCTGAGCTCTACTGTGACTGGAGGTGAAACGTGGTTATTGTAACACACTCGAGACAAAAAGACAGACATCACACCAATACCCCACCTGCCAAAAGTACAAAAATTATTAACAACTTCTTTCCCTCATAATTTGTACTTTAGTTTCTCCACTTATCCTTCTTTCTACACCATGCCTTTATTTCAATCACAAATCTGCAGTTTGTGGATACTAAAGATATGTTTTTTGTTGTTGTGTGTTCCTATTAGTGTCGCTAATTGTTTCCTATGTCAGTCACTGATATTCATGGCATCTCCTGTATGAGGTAAACTGTTAAATTTTTTTATGTTGAAATTATCATAATATGGAAAGGAGGAATCCTGGAAAATATACAAAAGAATAAAGGTGGAGCAGGATGTCAATTTTACCCGAAATTGCAGCAACAGACAAATGAAAATATATTAAAGAAAAGAACTCAATAGCAAAATCAGATATTTTTGAGAAATCTTACCTGCAACTTCAGCTTCAATTCCGCACACTCAGCTACATATTTCTCAAGTGAGGATTGCAGACGTAAACGACCCTCCCCTTCAGACTGGTTAATACTACTTTGTAATTTTTCTAGATGGCTGAATAACAAGTCAGATCTTTGTCGTTCAACAGTTAGCAATTCCTGTTGGGCTGCAGAGCGAATCTGCACGTTCCGCAGTATTTCATTATCGCGCTGCAGATTCCTTATTTGTAGGTCAGCATGCTCAAGACGACGTTGCATGTCATCCAGCATCTATAGTAATTCAAATAAAAATAAGAAAGTAGTCAATTTCCAAACTTTGAACGTGAAAAAGGGTATTTTAACTTCACAGAAGTTGTTCAAAGAGTATTATGAAGCTTTAAGCCAGTGAATTTAGATCATGGCAAACATTAAATTTACATAGAGTATATATTTCTGCAAGTGAACACTTATTCTGTAAATTAATTTTTAACATGGGTGGTAGAAGAAAGGGGAATTGAGTAGAGGTTAGAAAATCTAAAAAGTGAACTGGATAGGTTGAAGTTAGATACAGTGGGGATCAATGGAGCTCAGTGGAGGGATAAAGAAATAGTGCAGGAGTAAGTCTAGTAATGATTAAGAAAATAAGTATGAAAGTAAGCTGCTATGAGCAGAATAGTGCACTGTCATAGCCAAGAGAGGCAAAATGCCAACAATCACCACAGTAATACAAATTTGTATGCCAAATATCTCTGCACTTGAAGAAGAGAGTGAAAGAATGTATGATGAGATAAAATAAATTACTCAAATTAGTTAAGGGAGAGGAAAATTTAACTTTGACGGGCGACCAGAATTCAATTGTAGGAAGAGAAGGAAACATGGTAGGAGGATATGGATTGGAAAAAAGGAGTGAAAGAGAAAGCCACCTGGTAGAATTTTACACAAAGCATAATTTAATCACCACTAACTTGTTTAAGAATCACAAAAGACGGTGGTTTATGTGACAGAGACCTGGACACATTGGACTATTGTTTCAGATTGATTACACAACAGTAAGACAGAAATTTTGGAACCATATTTTAGACTGTAACACATTTCGATGGGCAGATGTTGGCTCTGGCTGTAATTTATTGGTTAGAACTGTAGATTAAAACCAAAGAATTTTGCAAAAAGTTAGAAAATTAAGGAGACAGGATCTGAATAAGTTGAAAGAACCAAAGGTTGCTAAGAGTTTCAAAAGGGGCATTAGGCAGCAGCTGACTAGAACAGGGAAAGGAATGCAGTAAAAGTAAAATGGGTAGCTGTGAGAGGTGAAATAGTGAAGGCAGCCGAGAATCAAAAGTGTTAAAAGACAAGGCCTTGGAGAAATCTTTGGATAACATAGGGGATACTGAATTTAACTGACAAAAGTAGAAAATTAAAAGAAGTCAGCAAATGGTGCAGGTAGAGAAAGAGAGAGAGAGAGAGAGAGAGAGAGAGAGAGAGAGAGAGAACTTGATAGGAAGTGCAAAACGACTAAGCAGGACTAGTTAGAGGACAAATGTTAATCTTTAGAAGCATGTACAAGGGGCGTTTGAAAAGTCCATGCAAAGATAAAAACTTCTTATGTGTTTGGGGTAAACCTTTTTTATTTATCGGCATAGTCTCCTTTTAGACTTATGCACTTCGTCCAATGCTGTTCTAATTTGTTGATCCCTTCCGGATAACAGGAATTGTCCAAGTCTGCAAAATAGATATTAGTTGCTGCAATCACCTCCTCATTTGAATAAAATCTTTGTCCCACCAGCTATTTCTTCAAATTGGGTAACAAGTAGTAGTCACAGGGTACAAAGTCTGTAGAATAAGGGGTATGTGAAATGATTTGGAATCCTATTTCCATTAATTTTGCGACCACAACAGTTGAGGTGTGTGCTGGTGCATTGTCGTGATGGAAAAGGACTTTTTTGTGGTCCGATTGCCGGCGTTTTTCTTGCAGCTCTGTTTTCAAATGGTCCAATAACGATGAATAATATGCACCTGTAATAGTCTTATCCTTTTCCATATAGTCAATGAAGATTGTCCCTTGTGAATCCAAAAGGACAGTCGCCATGACCTTTCCGGCTGAAGGAATGGTCTTCGCCTTTTTTTGTGCAGATTCTCCCTTGGTAACGCATTGTTTAGATTGTCCTTTGGTCTCAGGAGTATAGCAATGTATCCACGTTTCATCCACAGTAACAAAACAATGCTTGAAGTCCCATGGATTCTTCCTGAACAGCTGCAAACCATCCTTGCAACATTTCACAAGATTCCGTTTTTGGTCAAGTGTGAACGATCACAGAAACCATCTTGCAGATAGCTTTCTCATGTCCAAATGTTTATGCAAAATATTACGTACCCGTTCATTCGATATGCCCAAAGCACTAGCAATCTTACGCCTTAACTCTTCTTCATCCATCACCATATCGTGGATTTTATCTATGATTTCTGGAGTCTTAACCTCCACAGGGCATCCAGAACGTTCAGTATCACTTGTGCCCATATGGTAACTCTGAAAATTTTGAAACCACTTATAAACTGTTCTAATTGAAGGTGCAGAGTCACTGTGATGTTTATCAAGCTTCTCTTTAATCTCCTGAAGCATTTTGCCTTTCATAAAGTAATGTTTAATCACCACACAAAATTCTTTTCATCCATTTTTTGACAATCACTCGACTTCCTTGATTCACACGAATGCCAAACACAATGAAATATACCAAAATGGCTGAAACTTGGTGTGCGTTCTTTCCAAAGATGCTACTAACTGAACACAACCTCGATACGCACCAGTGGTGCCATCTCTCGGACTCTGCACGCCCCTCGTATATCTAGGGGTAGATAGGTACCACCTCCAGAAAAATCAAAGAAGGCTTTGGAGAAAAGAGAAGCAGCAGTATGACTATCAAGAGCTCCGATGGAAAACTCAGTGCTAAGCAAAGAAGGACTATATGGAGGGGCTAAACAAAGGAAATGAACTTCAAGACAAAGACGTGGAAGAAAGAAAAGACGTGGAAGTAGATAAAGATGACATGGGAAATACGATAGTGTGATAAGTATTTGACAGAGCACTGAAAAACCTAAGCCAAAACAAGCCTCCTGGAGTACACGGAATTCCCCCAGAAATCCTCTGAGATCCTTTGGAGAGCCAGTCATCAATGTTGGCTGGAACACATTCTTTGAAATTCTGAAGGTGGCAGGGGTAAAATAGAGGGAGTAAAATATTTTCACAACATGTAAAAAAAACCCAGACAGCAGTTTTATAAAGAGTCAAAGGACAAGAAAGGAAAGCAATGGTTGAGAAGGGGAGAGGCAGGGTTTTTGCCTATCCACAATGTTATTCATTCTGTACATTGAACAAGTAGTACAGAATGTAAAAGAAAAATTTCGAGAAGGAAAAGTTTACAAATAAAAAATAAAGAACATTGACCTTTCTCAATGACATTGTATTATTTATTTATTTCTTTATTTACATGTCAAGTTTCGCAGGACCAAAATGAGGAGCAAATCTCCAAAGTCATGTAACGTGTCAGTACATAAAATAACAATATAAAAGTAATAACAGATAAAAGTAAAATGTTTATGAACCGGAAAAAAGTCAAGCCATAAGTTTAAGTAAACGGAATCAACAATACACCAATAATCAGCTTCATTTTTCAAGGAACTCCTTGAAGAACAGAAGGAGTGACCCATGAGGAAGCTCTTCAGTTTTGATTTGAAAGCATGTGGATTACTGCTAAGATTTTTGAATCTTTGTGGTAGCTTATTGAAAATGGATGCAGCAGCATACTGCACACCTTTCTGCACAAGAGTTAGGGAAGACCGATCCAAATGGATGTTTGATTTCTGCCAAGTATTAACTGAATGAAAGATGCTTATTCTTGGGAATAAGCTGATATTCTTAACAAGAAATGACAGTGAGGAATATATACAGGGTGGCTATAATTAAAGTTAAGCTTTCAAAAACCTGTAGAAATAACACCACTGGTCAGAATGACATCAATTTGTAGTGCAATATTATCAGAGAAGGGGGGGAAATGTATGGCAGAAGAAAAATAAGTAGTTACAACATGTAGCAATAGATGGCACTTTAATCATCATAATTTAATAGGGGTCACCTATAAATGACAAATGAATCATACAACAATGCTTAAGATGTACGTCTGACGTTAAACAAACAATACTACTCAGTGTGCATGGGTGTACAGGTGTGATCACTGATGATAATTTTAAAACATTGGAGAGCGAAAGGCAGTCAATTCAAGGGAACTTTTGAAATCCTTCAAAAAGGAAGCAAAAGATGTGTTACACTTGTCATCTAAATTAAGAGGGAAATCTCTACATGAAATGAGTGCTGACCTCATCATCAAATAAAGCACATATTTTTAAAATATGTTATACAGAAAGTGATACTCCACAATGTTTATAAATTAGCTGATCAACTTGATGGGGAAGGAAGATGAGTGTATATGTGCAACAGAACCTTCTTACCCCAGGAAGCAACACTTCATATAATCGCTATGGATAGTGATAGTTTTGTGTCGAATGAGGTTGCAGATTTGGCAGTTGTCCCACTGACACATTATCGGTATTCTTTTACTCAACAGAGAGATGATAGCATGTGGGAATGGGCCACTGTATTTCAGTCCTTTCTTTGCATACAATCATGGCTTCTTTGTTGGCTGCATTATTTGCCTTTATGCTGCTACATCCTGGCAACTAGCACAACACTGTCTTTCTTGCCTTTGGTTTTCTATCTCCTTGTGGACACGAGTCTGAGAATATAACAAATATTCTTCTTTAATGAGTTCTCACCAGCCCCAGTCGTTTAATAATTGCACACGTTAATGTCATAATTTGTTAATTGCTCGGGTATTCACAACTTGAAGCCACAATCAGGGAAAACAGTGGAGCAAGTAAGAATATTGCCCAGCTTAGATCCTTTACAATAAATAATGTATAAGCACCGCCCAATGCTACTATAGAAACTAAGTAGTTGGTACAACATTACTGTTGACTGCTGTGGCACCCCAACCTAGAGAGCACTTGGTATTAAACATGCCCTTTGACAAGACCATGCCACAATCCAGTATACAAGCAGGTCAAGGGCCAGCTGAAGCTGGTCAAGGGCCAGCTCAAGCCAGTTGAGATGTGATCTGTGAAGTGCACAGCTAGTGTGCAACCAATTTGGTTCAGGTGCTAGTATCATGGACTCCTTCTGTCATAGGCGGAACTTTGATATGGTGTGGGCTAGACATTGCTTTAGAATACGGATTTAAGTTAGGTTGCACTGTGTCCAAGGCGTATCAAGAACTTTTCCAATGGAGAAACATATTATTGCAGCTAGGTTTTTGATAGCTGAAAAAGTACGCCAGTCTATCAGTTAAGAAGGAATTGCAATCTTAAATGTTTGTACGGGCAGACACACTAATCAGGAATGTTATGGCGTGTCTCACCCTTGACTCTGAATTGAGAAACAACATATTGTGAGAATCAGATTCCTCTCTGAGGAAAGCAATGACTATGAAACTCTCCACTATGCCCAGAGTTTGTTTATGGCGGATGTCTTCCAAGCAGTCACCTCTCCGACATCAGTCACACAGGATCTCACACCACCTCTGGTGGGGCCTTTACCAGCTTTATGAGCTGGACAATTTTGTGAAAACCTCACCAGTTAAGATGTGCCATGTCAGTGGCACTGCTAGGGCCTGGTTTTAAGCAATGCTTCCTTCACAATGTACGCAGCACATGCCTCCAGTGGCATTTAACATGCCACTGGTGCTGCAAAATGGGAGACTTCCAAGATATACGTTGTACCAGTTGTGATGCAGATATTATCATAACCTATGGAAGTGAAAGGAGAAAGAAAGGAGAAAGAAAACTGGCTTTCTACGGATTGGAGCGTGGAATGTCAGATCCCTTAATCGGGCAGGTAGGTTAGAAAATTTAAAAAGGGAAATGGATAGGTTAAAGTTAGATATAGTGGGAATTAGTGAAGTTCGGAGGCAGCGGGAACAAGACTTTTGGTCAGGTGAATACAGGGTTATAAATATAAAATAAAATAGGGTCAATGCAGGAGTAGGTTTAATAATGAATATAAAATAAGAGTGCAGGTAAGCTACTACAAAAAGCATAGTGAACGCATTATTGTGGCCAAGATAGACACGAAGTCCACGCCTACTACAGTAGTACAAGTTTAAATGCCAACTAGCTCTGCAGATGACGAAGAAATTGAAGAAAAGTATGATGAAATAAAAGAAATTATTCAGACAGTGAAGGGAGACGAAAATTTAATAGTCATGGGTGACTGGAATTCGGTAGTAGGAAAAGGGAGAGAAGGAAATGTAGTAGGTGAATGTGGAATGGGATTAAGGAATGAAAGAGGAGGCCGCCTGGTAGAATTTTGCACAGAGCATAACTTAATCATAGCTAACACTTGGTTCAAGAATCATAATAGAAGGTTGTATACATGGAAGAAGCCTGGAGATACTGACAGGTTTCAGATAGATTATATAATGGTAAGAGATTTAGGAACCAGGTTTTAAATTGTAAGACATTTCCACGGGCAGATGTGGACTCTGACCAATATCTATTGGTTATGAACTATAGATTAAAACTGAAGAAACTGCAAAAGGGTGGGAATTTAAGGAGATGGGACCTGGATAAACTGACTAAACCAGAGGTTGTACAGAGTTTCAGAGCATAAAGGAACAATTGACAGGAATGGGTGAAAGAAATACAGTAGAAGAAGAATGGGTAGCTCTGAAGGATGAAGTAGTGAAGGCAGCAGAGGATCAAGTAGGTACAAAGACGAAGGTAAGTAGAAATCCTTGGGTAACAGAAGAAATGTTGGATTTAATTGATGAAAGGAGAAAATATAAAAATGCAGTAAATGAAGCAGGCAAAAAGGAATACAAACGTCTCAAAAATGAGATTGACAGGAAGTGCAAAATGGCTAAGCAGGGATGGCTAGAGGACAAATGTAAGGATGTAGAGGCTTATCTCACTAGGGGTAAGATAGACACTGCCTACAGGAAAATTAAAGAGACCTTTGGAGAAAAGAGAACCACTTGTATGAATATCAAGAGCTCAGATGGAAACCCAGTTCTAAGGAAAGAAGGGAAAGCAGAAAGGTGGAAGGAGTATATAGAGGGTCTATACAAGGGCGATGTACTTGAGGAAAATATTATGGAAATTGAAGAAGATGTAGACGAAGATGAAATGGGAGATACGATACTGCATGAAGAGTTTGACAGAGCACTGAAAGACCTAAGTCGAAACAAGGCCCCAGGAGTAGACAACATTCCATTGGAACTACTGACAGCCTTGGGAGAGCCAGTCCTGACAAAACTCTACCATCTCGTGAGCAAGATGTATGAGACAGGCGAAATACCCTCAGACTTCAAGAAGGATATAATAATTCCAATCCCAAGGAAAGCTGGTGTTGGCAGATGTGAAAATTACCGTTTGTTTAATAAGTCACTGCTGCAAAATACTAATACGAATTCTTTACAGACGAATGGAAAAACTGGTAGAAGCCGACCTCGGGGATGATCAGTTTGGATTCCACAGAAATTTTGGAACACGTGAGGCAATATTGACCCTACGACTTATCTTAGAAGCTAGATTAAGGAAAGGCAAACCTATGTTTCTAGCATTTGTAGACTTAGAGAAAGCTTTTGACAATGTTGACTGGAATACTCTCTTTCTAATTCTTAAGGTGGCAGGGGTAAAATACAGGGAGCGAAAGGCTATTTACAATTTGTACAGAAACCAGATGGCAGTTATAAGAGTCGAGGGGCACGAAAGGGAAGCAGTGGTTGGGAAGGGAGTGAGACAGGGTTGTAGCCTCTCCCCGATGTTATTCAATCTGTATATTAAGCAAGCAGTAAAGGAAACAAAAGAAAAATTCGGAGTAGGTATTAAAATCCATGGAGAAGTAATAAAAACTTTGAGGTTCGCCGATGACATTGTAATTCTCTCAGAGACAGTACAGGACTTGGAAGAGCAGTTGAACGGAATGGATACTGTCTTGAAAGGAGGATATAAGATGAACATCAACAAAAGCAAAATGAGGATAATGGAATGTAATCGAATTAAGTCGGGTGATGCTGAGGGAATTAGATTAGGAAATGAGACACTTAAAGTAGTAAAGGAGTTTTGATATTTGGGGAGCAAAATAACTGATGATGGTCGAAGTAGGGAGGATATAAAATGTAGACTGGCAATGGCAAGGAAAGCGTTTCTGGAAGAAGAGAAATTTGTTAACATAGAGTATAGATTTAAGTGTCAGGAAGTCGTTTCTGAAAGTATTTGTATGGAGTGTAGCCATGTATGGAAGTGAAACATGGACGATAAATAGTTTGGACAAGAAGAGAATAGAAGCTTTCGAAATGTGGTGCTACAGAAGAATGCTGAAGATTAGATGGGTAGATAACATAACTAATGAGGAGGTACTGAACAGGATTGGGGAGAAGAGAAGTTTGTGGCACAACTTGACTAGAAGAAGGGGTCGGTTGGTAGGACATGTTCTGAGGCATCAAGGGATCACAAATATAGCATCTGAGGGCAGCGTGGAGGGTAAGAATCTTAGAGGGAGACCAAGAGATGAATACACTAAGCATATTCAGAAGGATGTGCCTTGCAGTAGGTACTGGGAGATAAAGAAGCTTCACAGGATAGGGTAGCATGGAGAGCCGCGTCAAAACACTCTCAGGACTGAAGACCACAACAACAACATGGAAGTGTACCAAATGAGTGATAATCTACTGAAGTGCAGCTTCTCAGGATGCAATCCTGCTAATTGTATTTCCACTGCTTCCTTGATCACTGAATCGCAGTAGGATGAGGCTGTGGCCAGATTTTGACTTCTCTATCATCCATGGAATGGCCAGTGGAAATACAAAGTTTCACCTCTGCAGTTTTGCTGTGCCATAGAAGGTGGGTGTTTGATACACTGTTCTTGTACACAGCATATTGTTTGTCCTATGTGTTTTTTACCACAGTGACATTTTTTTATTTTCAGTGATTTTAATTGTTAGAAAGACAGTGAAAGTGGGATTGGTGAGAAAAAGTTCGCAACATTAGTGAAAAGAATCATCCCACATTTGGATTAGTCACTAACAAGTTCATTGTAGCCCCATAACACAGGTGCATCCATATCTTTAAAATATATCTCTTGGAGACAAAAACATTAAGGTGTTTCCTGTGCAAGGAGCTTCAATTCTTCTGCACCCCTCCCGATCAATCCATATTCTCCTGAATAATGGGACCATTTTAGGGTTAATTTTATCTTTATATTTCCATCTTGGTAATGAGACCAGGACATTTATAGAAGGTTGTTCATTTTATGATATGTCTGTCAAGTTTCATTTCAGGACAATCTGTGTCATCAAACATATGAAATTTGCCATACAATAAATATATTAGTTTTGTTACCGCAAAGCATGTGTTCTTTTACCTACAGGCTTTCTTCTCTTTGAGGGGAGGGTATGGGACATGGCAGGAAACATTACTGCTGAATGGTGAGTCAATGACCTACTTTTTTTACTTATCCTTTTGTTCACAAGTCAAAATGCCTATACAGGCTTCTCGGGTTTGTAGAGGGGTCTTCGTAGATAAAGTATTGATAAGGAACCCATGTCTGTGAAAGTACTGTTTGCTGTTTGGATGTAAAATAACCATTTTTGTATCTGCTTCATGGTATGCACACAACAGAGACAATGAGCACTGACCTGTGTGCTGCTGCACAGGAGCTCTTGGCAAGGGCAATCTGCCAACTGCTCATTGTCGGGTTCTCTTTTTTGTGATGAAGGACATCCTTTTGAAAGTTGATAGTGCAGCACGTCCTTGGAGCACCACTGTCAACCCTCCTAGTTGCAAACATGCCAAATTATTGTAGCTGTGGCAGTTCGACAAAATTGGTATGTGATGTCCCAGGTAGAACAGGGACTGATGACAGTGAACTCTTGTTAGTTCATGTGCCTACTGTGAAACAGGCACTTTGAAAGTGGTCTGATCTCCAAACTTATTGCAAATACGAACGGTACATTTCCTTATCGAAACTTTATCTACTAAGTCCTCTCTACAAACTGTAGAAGCCTGTAATAGGAATTGTGAAACACTTTATTAACAGTTACGGGTAGCACATGTAGCTGTGTGCAGGTCGCCTAGCCAGTCTAAGCTTTATTTCAAATTTTTCATTTTGATATTTTCTTGTAATGCTCAAGTGTAATTCGTTGTTGTCTACCTGCCAAATAGGGTCGTCACTTCAGCAGAGGTTGGTTGTTACTGTAAAAAGTTATCTGCCGACAACATATCCATTATGAACCCAATGTGGGTAGTTAATAGGGAACATGGGAAAGAAAACGCGTGAGGTCTGTTAATCACCACTTGGAGCTTCAGAAATAGTCTAGACACATTATGGCCCCGGCTTCCAGCTAGCAAAGATGTGACTCCTTTCCTATGTCTTTTTTTCTAACACAAAATTAACTTTACCTCATGGCCTGCCAAGACTAGCTGACAGCCTCATTGACTGACCTCGGTGTGCCCATATGTACTGAGTATAATGAATATACCGGTTTTATTATTTTTTAATTGAGTCTTTCATTTACAAAGCCTTTCCAATGCACAAACCCTTGTCAACCAGATCACATCACCTCTGCATCTGTACATTGATATCATCATCTGTCTGTATAGCACTGTGATATTAGCAATGGTTTTTCATGGGTAGAGGTAAACAATGTAGCAAACTCTTTGGGCTGCTGTGCATGAAATACCTTCTATGCTTCATTATTTATTATTTATTTGACGAACTTCAGTTATTGCATTTTTTCACCTCATCCTTACTCCGCAGTGGGTGCTTGCTAGAGCAAGGCATTTTGCTTCCACATACAATCGTTTTGTGTTCAAATTTTCGACAGGTATAGCAACACAAAGGGTGTGTGATACTGTGTCGTGCGTTGGCAAGCATAAATCCAACTTTAATGTATTCATGCAGTGTTGAGAGCATCGAAGGTAAAAATTAAAGACAGTTTACTCTGTTTACTGGTATCAGTATGTTGTGTAAGTCTCTAACTCCTCTTCCATTCAGATAAATTCTGCCTCATAAAAAGAATTAAAAAATTACTAATAAGAAAATACAGAGTATGTATCACAAAACAGTGTTAAAACATTAGAAGTTAAGGTATGAAAAAAAATTTACTGAAATGTAAAACAAGTAATGAAAGGTCACTTATCCAATCAGGAATTTACAGAATTATTATTGCAATACTGTATGAAACAACCCAAATAATGTACACACACACACACACACACACACACACACACACACACACAGAGAGAGAGAGAGAGAGAGAGAGAGAGAGAGAGAGAGAGCAGGTACTCACATGTTTTAACTGCTGGATGATACCTTCTTGCTTTGAAATTGTAGCAGAAAAATTGCGGCTTTTCTTTTCCACTTCAACCAATTTTGTTTTGTAGCCAGCAGTATTTGCCTGTAACACTTTTAATCCATCCTGAGCCACCTGAAGTTGTGCAGCCATTGAGGCTCCTTGAACAGTTCTCTCATCCAATTGTTGTCGCAAAACTGTTTCCTGCCCTACTTGCTTCTGAAGGTCTTTTATTATGTCATCTTTATCAGCAAGATCTTTCTGCAACTAAAAATTATACCAGATTTAAAGTTGAGCAACAGAATTACCACACTGTTGTACATAAGGTCACTGGTTGTAATTATTACGACATCACGTTAAACAATTAGAAGCTGAAGACATATGGACAACTTTAAGGACTCATGCATATTATTTAGCAAGTTCTTACAATTTAGACAAAAATAGAGCTTGCAGACTCACTGTGCATATTTTCTTAATACAATCCACAGGATGTGTACAACAGCCACAAAAGGCATGTCTGTGCATTTTTGTAGCATTTAGCAAGCACCCTCTCAAGTTTTGAGTGAGTTTTACCAAATACAAACAGTATAATAAAAATGTACCGCCTTCAAAATCAGAGCAAAATTGGACACTGGAATACAGGAAACACATTAATGTTTGTGAACATCATACCATGAAAGAGGACACCATTCATGGACTCCAAGGAGTCACTCAGCATGGTGGGTGATGGAAGTAACAGGATCAACAAAAGTCACATTATAGTGCATGTCTTTGACCCACATACACTTCTTTCAGATCATTACCAACAGTTGCTCAGCTTACAGTATAATGCACACTAGCAGTGCTGTCAACATTCTGTATTGTCTTCTCTGTGCAGAGTTCTGCTTCATGTGTCAATTCCGTGTATTGTGTCTTTCTTCATACATGCTAAACTCAGACAATACGGTACATACAGTGCAGTCTGACAACACCAGACTAGTTCGTTAGCATGGGCAAGTTGTTACTACTTCCAATTTGTGTCTGGGCAAGTGCAGAAGTACACTAGTCAATGGGAGATCCAAAGTTAGGTGGATCATGGAGCCCCTAATGGAAATAGCATTTAAGGCAAGAAAGATTGTGCAGGCCACGTAAGAATTACAGTGGGCACTTTGTATGTCTGCAGGGGGATCTCGTCTGAAATGTGGACAGCTCTGACAGCAGCTATCAGGCAAAATGGGTGAACCATCTGTAAATCGTGGCTCATGCTAGCACGAATAATGCCTGCTGCTTGACTTCAGAGGCCATCTTCAGTACCTGAAGGCAAAAGGCTGATTTGGAGAAGACAGCTAGCACAGCCTATGGGGTGCAGGCTAAGCTCTCTATTTTCAGCATCCTACCCAGAGTCTATTGCAATTGTCTGGTTTGAAGCAGGGAGCAACTACTACGGTAGCAGGGTATGTGGGGTGTACACATGTGAACTTTTTTACGTTAAAGGAACGCCCCTCCCCTTGGGATCAGAGCTGAACTACCTGTCGAAATGGTAGATACATCAGTCACATTATTCTCAGAGAATGCTCCTCCCAGCAGATCAAAAATGGAAGACATTAATATAATATTAATAAACTGCAGGAGCATCAATGGTAAGGTTCCAGAATTAGTATGGTTTATTAAAAGTTATATTGCCCACTTAGTATTAGGAACAGAAAGTTGGTTGAAACAAGAAGTGACTAGCAATGAAATCCTAAATTCAGATTGGAATACTAATCGGAAGGAGAGGTTAGTTACCAATGGTGGCGGCGTATTTATTCCAGTAAAGAATTCGATAATATCTAGGAAGGTTACTAAGGATTTAATTTGGGTGAATTTAAGCAAGAAAAGTGGATAAAAAAAATTTTTTAAAAAAATAATCGGATGCTTTTATAGACCAGAGTCATCTTATCAAAACTGGTGCCAGGGACAAGGATTCATGTGCCATTATTCTGAATGTCTTGTCCTAAATTACTTTGAGCAGATAGTTAAGAACCAACACATTTTCCGTGTATGTGTACACAAGGGAAGGGGTACTTTAGGACCACCACACAAAAAAATTTAAGAAATACCAATTTCATTAATAGTACTTGACTTTTATTCACAATCTACTTTTTAAAGACATACATTTGTGTAAGAAGAACCCTAAACCTGAAAATACGAATATGATCGTTGCAAAAAGTCACATTCACTACTAATTGTATGACTTGAATTTTTTACTTAAGTTTTACTGAAATATTTAAAACAACAGCAGAATCTGATACAAGAAAACACTATAAACAGTAAATATTTTTCCAAAATTTGAAATACAAAGTAAACTAAAACTGAAATATTTAAAACAATAGCAGAATCTGATACAAGAAATCATTATAAACAGTAAATATTTTTCCAAAATTTGAAATACAAAGTAAACTATAATATTTTTGAAAAGTTGGCATAAAGTACCCCTTACCCCTTGATATTGCAAGGGTTAATAGCTATGTTAGAAAACTGCAAATTAAACAATGAGGGCTTTATCACAGATTCGAAAGAAGTAAAAATCTAAATTAACAAACGAAAGCTGGACAAAGCAAAAATAAGCACGAAGACAGCAATGGGAGGAGCATTCAATTACTTGGAAAGAAAAATTCTTTCAACTGATCTGACTACACATGCTAGGAGGTTTCTGTCTCCTGTAAAATCAGTAAGTGGTTCGAAATCATCATCTATTTACTCACTCAGTGATCACAAGGGCAACAAAATCGAAGATGATAAAGCGAGAGCTGAAATACTGAATCGGTCTCATAAAATTTTTTCACCGCAGAGTATCGTAATACAGCTCCTCCTGTCAATCATTGTACGAACTTCTAAATGGCAAATATTGTGATAACTGATAGCAGCATAGAAAAAAGCTACAATCACTTTGTAGTGGAAAGGCATCAAGATCAGATGAGATACCTGTAAGACTCTACAGAGATTATGTGCAAGAGCTTGCTTCCCTTCTAGTAGGAGTTTATCGCAGGTCACTGGAGCAATGAAGGGTACCTAGACATTGAAAAAAAGGGCACATCATTCCAATTTTGAAGAAGGGTTGTAGGACAAAAGCATTAATTATAGGTCGGTACACTGAAGTCAGTCTGATGCAGAATTATGGAATATGTTTTATAATCAAGAATTGTGAAGTTTCTGGAGAATAAAAATCCCCCCTGTAAAAATCAACCAGGATTCTGCAAACAGAGATCTTGCAAAACTCAGCTTGCTCTGTTGTTCTGAGAGATCCAAAGAGCTGTATGCATCAGCAACCAGGTTGATGCCATGTTGCTCGACTTCAGCAAGGCATTTGACACCGTCATGCAATGCCATCTAGTGAAAAAAATATGAGCAGGTCAGATCTGTAACTGGATTCAGGACTTCCCTGCAGATGAAACTCAACACGTCACTTTTAATGGAACAGATGAAGGTAATTTAAGACTGTTTGCATATGATGTGGTTCCCCTTTATTCCTACAAAGTAATGAGTGTTAGTGACAGGGGATATCGAACTGATTCCATATTTTTAGATTTACAGAAGGCTTTTTACACCATACTTCACAAGCAAATTCTAATCAAATTATGTGACTATGGACTATCACTTCGATTGTGTGGCTGGATTTATGATTTCCTGTCAGAAAGTCGCAGATCGTAGTAACTGCCGGAAAGTCATCCAGTAAAACAGAAGTAATATCTGGCATTCCCCAAGGAAGTGTCATAGGCCATCTGCTGTTCCTGATCTACATAAGCGATTTGGGAGACTATCCGAGTAGCATTCTTAGATTGTTAGCAGATGAGGCAGTCATCATTTACCACCTCGTAAAGTAATCATACGATCAAAAAAAATTGCAAAACGACTTGGACAAGATATCTGTGTTGTGCAAAGAGTGGTAACTGACTCCAAATAACGAAAAGCATGAATTCATCCACTTGAGTACCTAAAGGAATCAACGAAATTTTGGTTACACAAAAAACCACACAAATCTACAGACTGTAAATTCAATTAAATACTTAGGGATCACAGTTACGAATAAGTTGGAATAGCCACACAGATAATCTTGTGGGGCAAGCAAACCAAAGACTACGATTTATTGCAGAACACTGATAAAATGCAACATGTCTACTAAAGAGACTGCATACACTACACTTGTACATCCTCTTCTGGAGTACTGCTGTGAGGTGTGGGATCCACATCAGATAGGATCGACAGAGGACACTGAAAAAGTTCAAAGAAGGGCAGCTTGTTTAGTACTAACATGAAATAGGGGAGAGAGCACCATGAATATGGTACATGAATTGAGATGACAATCATTAAGTCCAAAACAAAGGTGCTTTTCAATGCAGCAGGATCTTCTCATGAAATTTCAATCACCAGCTTTGTCCTCAGTGTGTGAAATTTTTTTGCCGTTGCCCACCTACATAGGAAGGAATGAGCATTGTAATAAAATAAGAGAAATCAGAATTTGCATAGAAATATTTACGTGTTCATTTTTCCGGTGCAATGTTTGAGAAAAATAGTCTGAACGTGGTTCAATGAACCCTCTGCCAGACACTTCCTTGCGAATTGTTGAGTAATCATGTAGATGGAGATGCAGATGAATGCCAGAAGACAATATCAATTTGCAAAATGACCTACAAAAGACTGCTGAATGATGCAGTCTCTGGCAGTTGTCCCTGAACATATATAAATGTAACACATTGTGCATAAACAGGAAAAGAAATCCATTACTGTACCTAACCAGAATGACCTTACATGAAATAACCACATAAAATAAATGGTAGGAAAAGCTGATGCCAGACAGAGTCATAAGAAAAATCTTACGGAAATGTAGTTCATCCACTAAAGAAGTGGCTTGCAAGACGCTTGCCTGACCAATTATTGAATATTGTTCACCAACAGGGTGTATACGTGGACAAGGAGAAAAAGTTCCCGGATTTTTCCCGCATCTCCAGGTTAAAAATACATTTTCTCCCGGGTGAAAATACGCTTTTGCCATGTTAAGTGACAGTATACTTTCCCTCAGAACTGTAAAACTTATCCTTTGATAGGATATGGTTTTATACAGCAGCGTAGAATTTCCCGGCACTTTAGAAAATTATACTCAGGCGGAAAAATCACGTTTTGGACAGATCTTTGATGTGCAGCAACATGTGGGCTGCATATTTTCGTATCATGAAAGTATAAATTCGAATTCCACCAACAGGAAAAGTTAATGGTTTAAATCAATATACATAGTGTTGCTACAAGAAAAGCAAAGCTGTCGCTTATAATTTTGATCTGTTTAGCGCATGTTACAGTTTAAGATACATCACACAAATACGCCAGCAAAATTTTTAATACAGACATAAATCTCTGATCTTCTGGGCTCGAAATTCTTTTAAATGGCTCGTCATCAAAGAGTTGATTTTTAAAAAGAGACCAAACACTCTGTGATTTAAGAAATCCATAGTACATTCTCGCACATAGTTCATCTTGCATAAAAGGAAATTTACTTTGAAAATTACACTTTCCGAACAACAATTCGCAACATTTTCCCGTGACCTGTTACAAATAGATTCATTTCAGCAGTTGTCAGAGAGCGCCAGATAAGAGGCGTCACCACGCTTGTGCAGCTACGGTGATGTAGGAAGCCCGTATGATCGTACGTGTAAAACATTAAAAGATCTTACATTATGTCATAAAAGAAACAAGATATCAGAGGACATTCCACGAGCGTCAGAATTTCGTGAAACATACTAAAATGCTTAGTTCACCTTACAGTGCACATTCGTATGTCCAGATTCTCAATGACGTAGGCCTTGACCAGTTTTTCAGTGTGGTTTTCGGGACGTAAATTTTCTTGGAGTACCAATACTGTATTATCTCGTGTTTGGTTCTTTATTATGGCATAATGCCACATGTGGTAGAAGATGAAAATGTGCACCTGAAATGCAGCGAACAGTTGAAACTAGCCAATAGTGTGGAATAAATTGACTGCCTCGGCAAGAAAGTTTAATAAAAGCCAAATTTGTTTATCAAACCGACAAAAATAACTTCTTTGCTCTGCAAGCCGATTAATGCTTGACTGTCAGAAAGTTGGAAATAAAATAAAATCTGAAACTAGTAACATAGTTTACCCTTCCGTAATTATGTGGATGTATTTTAATTATGTTGATAGCTCCCAGCCACAGAAATCCATCTTGCTTTCATTTGACGTGAGAGCAGTAAACAAAGAGGAAACAGCAAAATCACTAAACGTAAAAACAGGTCACGTGGAGACAACCCCCCCCCCCCCCCCCCCACACACACACCTATAACTCAGACTACTCTGCACATCAGAACGTCAAAAATAAGTTCCATTTGTAGCGCACATCTTTCTGAAGAGTCTGTTACATAAAAGTTATATCTTCGAGGAAATGTAAGACACATTATTTTGTCTTAAGTTTGCAGTGAGGTGCCACGCATCTTCAAACAACATTGTTATACCGCCCGTTACTGTATTTCGCTGTATATTTTATAATGGATGCCATCAAACTATTTCAGGACAGTGGAAATTAAAATGTCCTGCAGTGCCTCTCCTGCTCCCAATCAGCCGGTTTGACATCCTGCCCCCCCCCCCCTCCTTTTCTTTTGTAAAAAACCCCTCGCAATTAATACTGGATAGGATTATTTGTAACCAGGAGAACAAGAACTCTTCAGAAAAACTGGACTCTTTATTGCCTATTAGCTAATAACTTGCTCTTCTGTGTGACATAAAATTAAATATAGGACACCTAAAACCAGTAAAGGCAAGAGACAGGCAAGACAGTACACATTTCTTCAATCCTTAGGTCCTAGCGATTTTTCTCTCTAATCTTGCTACAGCTTTACATGGGCCTTTCTAATATTTCAGCAATTGTAACACACACCAACTAAGCGAGACTGTTTTGGCAATAATGATCATTTTTATAATACATCAGAATATAATTCACGAAGTACCAATACGAAATACCTATTTGGCCTACTACAAGCAAAAAGCTTTACGTTAGGAAATAGTTTCACATTTCATTCATACGCTCCAGTTTCTCATGCACGAGACCGAAAAGTAGTAGAATGAATTTTTTGTATAAATTTGGAATTGTCATATTCTACCATAATTTGTGTGGTGTCCCCGTTTCTTTCTCCTTCCTTGTTCTAACAAACAGATCCAGGTGGCTGCTTGCTGCTACTGCTGCTTACACAGCCAACAGCCACATTTCCGTAGCCAGAAGCAGGACTCAACTGCACGTGTGCACGAGCCGACTCATAACTGATTAAATGAGTCTAATGTAAACAGTTGTGACGTCACACTCATCAAAGGCAATTTGTTGTTATAAAGCATTGCATAGTCCTCTGAAAGCCTTTGACACATTTTGCTGTTGGCAGACGCTTGTAGGAGCACTGTGTTATTATATACAGCACATTTCCTTTGTGATTTAAGTTTTATTTTCAATTTTTTCTCTCATTCATTTTTAATGGTGCAGTAGCAGGATACAGTAATATCCTTTGTTAAAGTAACGGTTCTTAGCAGTCAAAATTACAAAAATTTAACTGAAAACTAAAACAACGAAAAATTCCCAGAATTTTAAAAAATTCCCTGATTTTTCCCGGTTTTCTCCTGGATGAAAAAATTCCCAGGTTTTCCTCGGATCTCCCGGTTGTCCCGGGTCATATACACCCTGACCAATCTTGGTCCCTTACCAGGTACGACGCAGAAGAGAGAGAAATGATCCGACAATATATGCTTCATAAAGAGATCGTTTAGCATGCACGAGAGCGATACAAAGATGTTAAATGAACTCCACTGGCAGATGCTGAAAGACAGGCATCACAGGGAAGTTAACTATTGAAATTTAAAGAGAGTACCTTCCAGTAAGAGTCTGACAACATCCTCCCGTATACATCTCACAAAATGACCACAATCAGGAACTTCAAGAAATTAGAGCTAATGATTCTTCTCACACACTGTTTGCAATTGGAACAGGAAGGGGGTGGGGGTGGTGTGGAATCAGTCAGTGGTACCAGAAGTATCCTCCACCACAAACTGTCAGGTGGCTTGAGCAGTACTGATGTAGACCAATCCAACTTCTCACTTGCAAGTAAAAGACATCCCATACTCCTAAATTTTCGGCCCTATTGACCAAGATTTCATTATGTGCATTAAAGTCGATCATATGCAAGTTAACAAGTGGGAAGCACAGATCTTTACATCATGACTGTGGAAACATTCTAATTACACAAGATAACAACTACAGTGGATGAAACAATTGTTAACTATACTTAAGATTTAAATGTATTGTATGAGGGTGGTGGTGATATTGAGAGTCTGGATAAAATATGTTGTTTCTGTTTCATTAAATTAGGGTTACTGGGAACATTATTATTTTAAAAAAGAATGTTAATACTGCAAAGCTTTTCTGATGACAGAAACAAATTTGACAGAAGAACACTAATCGTACGCTAGTGAGTAAAGCTTATATTCCACATAAAATAAAGTACCTGAAATTGAAGTGTACAGAATTTATCTTCTTTTAATTTGAGCAAAACACCCCCCCCCCCCACACACACACACACACACATTCATATGCGAAAACATGTGACTCATAGCACCCCTCCCCCTTCCAACCCCCACCCCTGACTGGTGCAGAGCATATGGAATGGAACGAAATTTAAACTTTATGTGCTGGCCGTTTCTTGTGTGCATTGCTGCCATGCCACAGGTGCAGCTGCTGCAAGCAATAATAGTGTAGCTGCAAACTGATGGAGGGAGATGGTAATTGCGAGTGGGTGTCTCCAGGTGTGGTGGGTCTCGTGGCATTGGTATGGTGTCTTGTAGGGGCAAAGATTCTCCAAGTTCTGGTGTTCTCATCGCAATACCAGGAAAGGTCCAGTGTATGGTGGAGGGAGAAGCAATTTGATGAGATCTGTCACAGCATGATGAAAGTAAAGTTGTCTACTGCTTTGTGCATGAAAACAGCCACTGTGGCGCGAAGCAGGCGGGTGTCGTTTCTTGACCATGTGGTCATAGACCTGCTGCACCATCTGCGGCAGTTCCGCTACAGAAGATAGCGGTGAAGGCATGAGATAACCTGCCAGATTGCATAATGGCTCCCCGTACATAATTTTTGGTAGCGAGGCTATAATTTCCGGCCTGTACACTGTGCACAATCGTGCTATCCAGGTGGTGACAAGGGTCTTTACTGTTGTCTCTGCAAAAATAACTGCTACTGAGTGCATTTGTCCACCGCTGTGGAAAGTTGTCTGTAACCATATGCAGGTGAAAATTGGTCAACAAGATCAATGTACACGTGAGCGAATACTGGTGGAGAGCCTTGAAATTGCCCAATGTCAGTGTGTACGTGATGTCCCACTTAGGACTAATGGCATTGAATATTCCAATGCGCCCATACACAAACTGCTATTTTTAATCAATGACCATACAAATGATTGGTCCATAACTTGATTGTCATCTCTGCTCCTGGGTGTGATAGATTATGAACACTTTTGAAAGCAGCCTTGCAGAGTTCTTGTGCGATGTAGGGCCTTGGCGTCTGCTGAGAGACATTGCAACATCACAACACAGTGTTAATTCTGCTCCTGGTCTCAGGATTTAGGCAAGTCACAGTCCTGTGGAAGGGTCAGCCAATAAATGCTGTAGTTGTGGATTGACAGTCTGCTCGGTGCCAGGTTCTTTGTACTGTAAGGTATTTGCCACAACACAGATGTGTGAAAAGTAATCATCCACAATATTATCTGCTCATTTTATTTGGCACAAATCTGTTATAAACTAGTTGAAAAGTTCTTTATGTCTGAACTGCAGAGATTTGGGGTTGGGGAGGGAGGGTTGTGGGAAGTATGTCACTGGCGTTCAGGAAAACAATTATCAGTTTGTGGTCAATGTAAATTGTTATGGGATGAACTTACGATTTTTGGGCAGATTCATAAACTGCAAATACTTCTGTGTTATACGCGGTCTACTGCTACTACAACAGTTGCAAATTTTTTGGAAAAAAATTAAAATCTGTCAACATTGGTGATGTGTTTATGTAGGGCTGCATCTATTGCTGATTGACTAGCACCTACAGCTATCACCAGTGGTGGAGATGGTATTGGGTGAGCAAGGAGTATGACACTAGTTAGGCTCACTTTAAGTTTTTGAAAACGGTTTTTTCTTTCCTTTTTTTTCCATCTCTGGCATCAATTTGAGGGATTGTCAACCTATGATGTTGCATCTTCCAGTTTATCTGTAAGTGGCATTCATTAGCTGCTGTTGCTAGTAGATGCAGCGATATTAAAGCTAACCATTCCCAGGATTTTTTTATTTATTCCTGGCAGTCCGTTGGCTTTGGAAGGGCTTGTAGAGCTTCTATCTTCTATGGTAATGGACGAATGCCATCTGCAAAAAATCCTAAGTCCCACAAAGGTTGCTTCAGTTTTCCTCATCGCACACATCTCTTCATTCAATACCATGCTATAGTTGTGCAGCTGTTGATGCACTCACCGCCTGTGTCACTATTGCAGCTCGAAGTTTGGTGAGGCATGGGTGAAACTGAAGTCTCTTTGACATTCCACCAACAAAATGTTCTGTGTCTGTGGCATTTTTCACACCAAATGGGGTAAATAAAAATTCGAACATGACAAAGAGCATAATTACTGCAGTCTTTGGGATTTCACAAGGTGCAACAAGTATTCAGTTACACATTTTGTGCCATTCCATGATACTGAAGAATTTTGCGCCAGATAAAATATTGAATATTTGGTGTAGGGTACATATCTGGGAAGCACGATAATGACTGTGAGCCATATTTATTGCAAATGAGGTACAAAGGTGGAGGCCCCAGGCTGTTGGAATGATGGACTGTCCCCACTTGGAGCATTTCTTTGGATATGGCTTCTATTTCTATTAAGTCATTGGTTCCCAACCTTTATTAGACCATTACCCCTGAGTGCAATCAGACATTAGCTAGTACCCAGTACCCCCCCCCCCCTCCCTTTCTATCCGTTGCCCCCTTCCCCCACTAAACTATAGAATGGAAGACTTTTCTTGGAACACTTTTATTTTTAAAATGATGAAAGGTGAATGATGCTTAGTTAGTGTGTGTGTGTGTGTGTGTGTGTGTGTGTGTGTGTGTGTGTGTGTGTGTGTGTGTGTGTGTACTGTTCATAAATCAACTGATTGCTGCACTCCTTACTTCTGAACAGGCAGAAGTTGGAAGATTTCAGGTTGTTAATGCTTTGTGTCTGACCAGAGCCACCAACAGTAATAGTAATAAGAATAACAATAATACTGGTTGGTTGGTTTTGGGGAAGGAGACCAAACAGCGCGGTCATCGGTCTCATCGGAGTAGGGAAGGACGGGGAAGGAAGTCGGCCGTGCCCTTTGAAAGGAACCATCCCGGCATTTGCCTGGAGCGATTTAGGGAAATCACGGAAAACCTAAATCAGGATGGCCGGACGCGGGATTGAACCGTCGTCCTCCCGAATGCGAGTCCAGTGTCTAACCACTGCGCCACCTCGCTCGGTCAACAATAATACTGTGCACAGCACTATAGTAGTCCTTACGTAGTTACTGCTGTGTCAAGCTGTCAATTAATTCATTTATCTGTTTCAAAGCGAGTAATGAAGCAATTTTTGGACGACTGCAGGTACTATCTACAACTTGAAGAAGACATTTTCTTGAGATAATCAGTATCTGTCACTTATTTGTCTCATTTTTATCATCAGTGATGTACAGGAAAAAGACGAACATGTGTGTGTTGTGGGTGGACTATGTCAGGAACCTGTAACCTCCAAAGCATTAATGCTACGGTTTGAGAAAAAGTAATTATTGATAACTTATGTAATCAATATTAGAATCTTACAAAATTGTGAAAATAATTTAGTTTCATGACTGAAACAGAATCAAATTGTTTAGCTTTTACCCCTCAGAAAATTTCATTCCACCCCTCAGGGGGTAATTAACCCCAGGTTGGGAACCACTGTTCTCGGGCAAGCCTATGGGCACACTGTGAAACAGGTAGTCCAGTGTAGTATGGATGTGATGCACAGTGTTGTTTTTGATGCCATTATCTATTACAGTATCCATAAATCATTCCGAGCCTACTCTCTGTACTGTTCTTTAGGTGGAGCATATCCATATACTGGTTGCTGTCACTGTCAACAACTGTGTATTGTAGTCCTCAAATCTGCCGTTAATGCCTAAAGAGCAAGGAAAACAGAATCTACACTACTGGCCATTAAAATTGCTACACCACCAAGATGACATGCTACAGACATGAAATTTAACCGACAGGAAAAAGATGCTGTGATATGCAAATGATTAGCTTTTCAGAGCATTCACTCAAGGTTGGCGCCGGTGGCGACAACTACAGCGTGCTGACACAAGGATATTTTCCAACCGATTTCTCATACACAAACAGCACTAGACCGGCATTGCCTGGTGAAACGTTGTTATGATGCCTCCTGTAAGCAGGAGAAATGCGTACCATCAGGTTTCCGACTTCGATAAAGGTCGGATAGTAGCTTATCACGATTGTGGCTTATCGTATCGCGACATTGCTGCTCGCGATGGTTGAGATCCAATGACTGTTAGCAGAAAATGGAATCGGTGGGTTCAGTAGGTTAATACGGAACGCCGTGCTGGATCCCAATGGCCTCTTATCACTAGCAGTCGAGATGACAGGCATCTTATCGGCATGGCTGCAACGGATCGTGCAGCCACGTCTTGATCCCTGAGTCAACAGATGGGGACGTTTGCTAGACAACAACCATCTGCACAAACAGTTGGATGACGTTTGCAGCAGCATGGACTATCAGCTCGGAGACCATGGCTGCGGTTACCCTTGACACTGCATCACAGACAGGAGCACCTGCGATGGTGTACTCAACGACTAACCTGAGTGCACGAATGGCAAAACATCATTTTTTCACATGAATCCAGGTTCTGTTTACAGCATCATGATGGTCGCATCCGTGTTGGGCAACATCGCGGTGAATTGACATTGGAAGCTTGTATTCATCACCGCCATACTGGCGTATGGCCCGGAGTGATGGTATGGGGTGCCATTGCTTACACGTCTCGGTCACCTCTTGTTCGCACTGACGGGACTTTGAACAGTGGGCGTTACATTTCAGATGTGGTACGACCTGTGGCTCTACCCTTCATTTGATCCCTACGAAACCCTACATTTCAGCAGGATAATGCACGACTGCATGTTGCAGGTCCTGTATGGGCCTTTCTGGATACAGAAAATGTTCGACTGCTGCCCTGGCCAGCACATTCTCCAGATCTCTCACCAATTGAAAACGTCTGGTCAATGGTGGCCAAGTAACTGGCTCGTCACAATACGCAAGTCACTACTCTTGATGAACTGTGGTATTGTGTTGAAGCTGCATGGGCAGCTGTACCTGTACACGCCATCCAGTCTCTGTCTGACTCGATGCCCAGGTGTATCAAGGCCATTATTATGGCCAGAGCTGGTTGTTCTGGGTAATGATTTCTCAGGATCTATGCACCCAAATTGCGTGAAAATGTAATCACATGTCAGTTCTAGTATAATATATTTGTCCAATGAATACCAGTTTATCATCTGCATTTCTTCTTGGTGTAGCAATTTTAATGGCCAGTAGTGTAATATAGGCTCAGCAACTATTATTGCCGACGTAGAGGAGGGCCTAAGTCAATAGCCAGTACCTTGTAGTGTTAGGTGATAAATCACAGAACTGTTTACTGCCTACAGGTTCAAAAGTTCTTTTGGCCTTATGCCTGTCTGATAAGTCCAACCGTTGTCAAGCAGTAGGGTGTGCTAGTGGCTGTAGTTTTTGTGGAGCTTATGAAGACACCGGACTGCTGCCACAGATGTACCCACTGTTGTGATGCAGTTTGTTTACTGTTGCACAATGATATAATGTCTGCTGTTTATCTTGCATCCATGACATGTGGCACTTTTTGCCTGATTTGCAATATGTTGAACCTAATCCAGATCGTGGTTTTTGTATGGATAGGCATATGGATTTGTGCATTTCAATGATTGTCAACCAAAATGCCTGTGGTACCAGCAAAAAGTGATAAAGTTTTCATATCCAGACTGCTGGTAATCTTGGCATTGTAGCATTGTAGTGTGTCAGGATCAAAGTTATTTGCTAGTCCCTCCGCAATGTTGCTGCACTTGACCCTGTCTGGCTGGTGATTGAATTGTGAAGTTTAAGCTATGAAGCTCTTCAGAAATGCTTGGGGATGGTGGGGAGTGATGGTGGTGCAGTCTGGTGTCGTCTCTGCAGTTCAGTTCGGTCCATCAGCTGGAGTCAGCTGATGCAATATCTGCTAAATAACGCCACAGCCATTGTTGCTGGCATCTCCAATGATGTGTATATTGTATCAGCCATGTACAGCAACTTGTTTACTGCTTGATCTTCATGCTCTGCCAATACTGCTCGCTTTTGCAATAATATTCGCTGCTGCCAAATATGTGAAAACTCATCATCCAAAACCACAAATTATTCTGTAAGTCTCTGAAGGAGTTTTTTCACCACGTTTCCTGATAAAGCACTTGTCTGAGCCTTTGGTCTGGCAATTTGGTGCAGCAAACAATTAATTCAGCTATTAACACACAGCACCCTCAATGACATGGTGGGTGCACAATCATGTCCAACAGCAAATTATGTTGTCCATGGGTCTAAATTGCTGGTCATTAGTTGAAATTGCTCAAGATCATCAGTAACTAGTCCATGCATGAAAATATTTACCACGACTGCAAACCACAACATGTGCTTGGTCATTCATAAATGACAACTGCAAACACTGCGTGGAAGAATACCTGAAGGCAATGGACGGGCAGTTCATTGTTCCTGAGTGAAGCTGCGAAACTGAATAATTCACCACAACAGTTAACATTTTCAAATCTAGCTTCACATCACCTCCTACAGTACAGGAAAGGTTAAATACACAACAGAGTGTAGTATGAATTGTTTGCACTCACTGATGTGGAACTGTGCTGTGTTGTAGCATATAATTCTTTGATTTCACAGCTAATATCTTGAATCTTGTCACTTGTGGCATGCAACCGCTTATGAGTGTCTTCTACTGTCATGGTGCCATATTAAACTGTTCACAAAATAAACTCCATGTCTGTAATTGTTTCTTCATTGTTGGAGGTCACCAATCATGCGTGTAAGCTTGTACTCCACAAAAAACAAGGTATAGAGAACTGAAGTGTAAAGAATTACTTTTTATTTCAAGCAACACACATTAACATTCATACGCAGAAATTGCATAATGTCTGTTGACATATTAATGAACATTTAACACAAACTAAGAGAATGGTTCTTTAAAAAGGGAAGTGTCACTGATAATAAAATATTCAAAACGAACTTTGCATGGCATACAAACTGAAACAGAAACTAAAAAATATTTTGTTTTGATTCCTATTGCGGTCCTTGCTCAATAACTACACTCCTGGAAATTGAAATAAGAACACCGTGAATTCACTGTCCCAGGAAGGGGAAACTTTATTGACACATTCCTGGGGTCAGATACATCACATGATCACACTGACAGAACCACAGGCACATAGACACAGGCAACAGAGCATGCACAATGTCAGCACTAGTACAGTGTATATCCACCTTTCGCAGCAATGCAGGCTGCTATTCTCCCATGGAGACGATCGTAGAGATGCTGGATGTAGTCCTGTGGAACGACTTGCCATGCCATTTCCACCTGGCGCCTCAGTTGGACCAGCGTTCGTGCTGGACGTGCAGACCGCGTGAGACGACGCTTCATCCAGTCCCAAACATGCTCAATGGGGGACAGATCCGGAGATCTTGCTGGCCAGGGTAGTTGACTTACACCTTCTAGAGCACGTTGGGTGGCACGGGATACATGCGGACGTGCATTGTGCTGTTGGAACAGCAAGTTCCCTTGCCGGTCTAGGAATGGTAGAACGATGGGTTCGATGACGGTTTGGATGTACCGTGCACTATTCAGTGTCCCCTCGACGATCACCAGTGGTGTACGGCCAGTGTAGGAGATCGCTCCCCACACCATGATGCCGGGTGTTGGCCCTGTGTGCCTCGGTCATATGCAGTCCTGATTGTGGCGCTCACCTGCACGGCGCCAAACACGCATACGACCATCATTGGCACCAAGGCAGAAGCGACTCTCATCGCTGAAGACGACACGTCTCCATTCGTCCCTCCATTCACGCCTGTCGCGACACCACTGGAGGCGGGCTGCACGATGTTGGGGCGTGAGCGGAAGACGGCCTAACGGTGTGCGGGACCGTAGCCCAGCTTCATGGAGACGGTTGCGAATGGTCCTCGCCGATACCCCAGGAGCAACAGTGTCCCTAATTTGCTGGGAAGTGGCGGTGCGGTCCCCTACGGCACTGCGTAGGATCCTACGGTCTTGGCGTGCATCCGTGCGTCGCTGCGGTCCGGTCCCAGGTCGACGGGCACGTGCACCTTCCGCCGACCACTGGCAACAACATCGATGTACTGTGGAGACCTCACGCCCCACGTGTTGAGCAATTCGGCGGTACGTCCACCCGGCCTCCCGCATGCCCACTGTACGCCCTCGCTCAAAGTCCGTCAACTGCACATACGGTTCACGTCCACGCTGTCGCGGCATGCTACCAGTGTTAAAGACTGCGCTGGAGCTCCGTATGCCACGGCAAACTGGCTGACACTGACGGCGGCGGTGCACAAATGCTGCGCAGCTAGCGCCATTCGACGGCGAACACCGCGGTTCCTGGTGTGTCCACTGTGCCGTGCGTGTGATCATTGCTTGTACAGCCCTCTCGCAGTGTCCGGAGCAAGTATGGTGGGTCTGACACACCGGTGTCAATGTGTTCTTTTTTCTATTTCCAGGAGTGTATTTTACAAGATGTTCTTAGCTGAAAAAGTTCTCTTTTCCCCCCCTACAAAATGTCAAAAGTTCTGTTACAGTTTGAATCTCTAATGGACTGAAGCATAAAAATCATTGATGCAACAAACTCTTCTTGAAAATTGTGATGTGTTATGTCAATTAGTTTTGAGTTAATGAAACACTTTTTTTTTAGCACTTAAAAGGTGATAACCTAAACATATATATTTTTATAATTACATGAAACTTACCACACAGAGTGTGATTTGCATAATTTTTAAAAGTACGAATTTCCAATGAGAAGTAATGAGCAGTGTTAGCGGTAATGAAAGCAGTTACACCAAGCATGGAACAGTTCTTCTGTAAATTATTTTTCACTGACATAAATAACATTCAAAACCATCTGTTACCAAAAAATAACAATAAATACAATTACTAACACCAAAAAATAGTGTTTTACCCCGTTCCTAGTATCCGTTTTTGCTTCCTCTGTTCTGTCTCAAAACCCAATATAGAATGCTTTGTTTTTCTTTGCAACTTCCTTCCTCAATCTATCACTCCTAAAGGCTGTTTCTTCTTCTGTTTTTTCTTATCCTGGTTCTTCTGCACATATTTATTTATTTATTTATTTATTTATTTATTTTTGCACTTCATTCCTTGGCACATTGTTCTTTACTACTTTGTGGAATTCTCTTTTGCATTCCTCTTCTTTCAACTTCCACACAACCAATCTTTTTTCCTGTCTTTCTGGCCCTCTATTCACCTTTAATCTCTCTAAATATCACCACAAAAGTGCAATGATCGTTATCAAGTGCTTCAGAGATATTACCTATACATCTATGACCGTTCTCTTTGTGGCCTCGTCACATATTATGTAGTCTACCATAGATTTACTCGACAAATCAAGGTGGCATCATGTTACCTCATGACTTTCCTTTTTACACCAGGTGTTGCTGACTGCTAGTTTACTCCTTTCACAATAGTCTTAACAATTTCTGTCCTTCCACATTTTTCTCATTATTAAGAGAAAACGATCATACACCTATAGCCGAATGATGTGTCTCTCATAGAGACATTATAGCACAGAGATTTTATTAGCTTTCCACCTATCACCTTCCTTCAAGTTTAAGAACACATTCACAACTATACAACAACACAGATCCCAAATGAACCCACTCGCATATGCAGCAGCAGCAGCAAATTATAAGTGGTTGCTAAGGTAGAATAGAGTAGAGGGGAGAGGTGAGGAATGTGAAGAATACTTGGTGTGATGGGGTGGATTGTACACTGGAAAGACGAGCACTTAGCTCAACAAGTGAACAGAGAACAGGAGGGGGGGATTACTGGTTAGGAAAGAGTGAAAGGAAACTGTGGGGAGAGGGACGGGGGAGGGAACTAATGGGGTTTTGGGCCAGGAAGCTGGAAAAACATAGGATACACTGGAAGGCCAGTTCCTGCCTGCATAGTTCACAGGAGATGCTGGAGCGGGTGATGAGAAGATTCAAGTGGCAAAGGCTTCGAAGCAGCTGCTGGCATCATTGGTATTACAGTGTGCAGCACGTTCAGCAGCTGGGTGGCTTACGTTGCAGTTTGACTGCAATCACTGTCCGCCCCCGATAGCTGAGTGGTCAGCACGACAAACTGTCAATCCTAAGGGCCTGGGTTCGATTCCCGGATGGGTCGGAGATTTTCTCCGCTCAGGGACTGGATGTTGTGTTGTCCTAATCATCATCATTTCATCCCCATCGACGCACAAGTCGTCGAAGTGGCGTCAAATCGAAAGACTTGCACCGGGCGAGCAGTCTACCCAATGGGAGGCCCTCTTCACACGACATTTTTACTGTAATCATTAATGCAGGTATACCAAATGGTATATAATGTGCCTGCTTTCACATTTGGTCTTATTTTTTTACAAGTCACAAAACCTATTTTTGGTCTACCTGGACTGTGTATTTTCAACACTTTAACCTTATATGCAGACAATTCCTCCCCAATGCAGACGTGGCACCCACAGGTCCTGAGGCTACATGGTGGAACTTTTGACCTGTAATGGTCAACAGCTGTCAGAATTTTAGTACTCTTGATAACTGGTATGTCTGATGTATCTACCAAGTTGACAGAAAATCCGAAGAATTTTTGGGCTTGTGTTAAATTAGTAAATGGATCGAAGCCATCTGTCCAGACACACTGTGACCTTACTGGCACTGGGACAGAGGATGACATAGAAAAGTCCAAACTACTAAATATCTTTGTCCAAACTGTTTCACAGAGGAAGATTGCATTGCAGTTCTTCCTTTAAATCATCGCACAAAAAAATAAATGCCCGATATCGAAACAGATGACCACGAAACAGAAAAGCAACTGAAATCGCTCAACAGTGGAAAGGCCACTGGATCTGACAGGATACCTATTCAAATCTCCAGGGAGTATGTGAAAGAATTTAACCTCTCTCTAGAAGCAATGTATTATAGGTCTCTACAAGAACGAAGCGTTCCTAATGATTGGAAAAAAAAAGCAAAGATCATTCACATTTTCAAGAAAGGCTGTCTCTGATGTTGGTCTATTATAAAATTCTCCAACATCTTTTATGCTCATGAATTAAGACATTTCTCAAGTTCCTCTGTAGGAATCAAAATGGGTTCTGAAAACAGCAATTGTTTGAAATGCAACACACACTGTTCATCCACGAGACCCAGAAAATAGTAGAAGAAAGCATTCAATACAGTTCCGCATTACTGTATGATAAACAAAATAAGTGTACACAGAATATTAGACCAACTGCACGATTGGATTGAAGAGTTGCTAGCAAACGGAACACAGCATGTCATTTTGAACAGAGAGAAGTGTGCTAGAAAACTGTAGCAAAATGAAGGATAATGTGCAGTGAATCAACACTTTGTGCAGGGAGTGGCAACTGATTCTCAACATAAACAAATATAACAAATTGCAAATACATAGATAGAAATACCCTTTACTGCATAATTACACAACTGCCGAATAATCAATGGAAACAGTTACTTCCATAAAATATCTAGACATATGCATGTGGAGTATTTTAAAGTGGAACAACCACATAAAATTAATCACGAGTAAGAAAGATGCCAGAATGGTTCATTGGAAGAATCCTCAAGAAATGTAGTCCATCAATAAAGGAAGTAGCTTACAAAACACTCATTTGACCAATAGCTGAATGCTGCTCATCAGTATGGGATTCGTACCACATAGGACTTACAGAGGAAATAGAGAAGACCTAAAGAGAAGTTGCACATTTCATTTCAGGTTCATTTAGTAAGCATGAAAGCATAAAAGATATGCTCAGCAAATCCAGTGGCAGACACTGAAAAAGAGGCATCACAGTATGATCTACTGTTAAAGTTCTGAGTGTGTACCTTCCTAGACTGATGACCTCAGAAGTTAAGTCCCATAGTGCTAAGAGCCATTTGTACCTTCCTCACATTATCTCATGAAAAGACCATCAAGATAAAATTAGGAAGATTTGAGCCCACACTGAGGCTTACCGGCAATTGCTCTTCCTGCATACCATATATGACTGAAGCAGCAAAAGGGGCAAGTGCCACTGATACACAAAGTACCTTCTGGCACACCCCATACAGTGGTTTGTGGAGAATACATGTAGAAGCTAAGGTTTAGGTAAACATCTAGAAAGGTAGCTTATCAAGTTGAGAATAATCGTTAAGTCGATTTGGGAGTGAATGAAATTCTGAAGGACAGAGCAAAGGCTACCCTCACTGTATGTCTACATCGGGAAAATGTCATCAATTAATCTAAACCAGAAAAAAGCGTTTTTAGGTACTGGGTAGATAGAAAAGACTCTTCTAATATACCATGGAGTAGTGTGATGTCAGCATCCATGGCAGTTCTGCAGAATTGTTTATAGATTTGATCATCAAGAGCAACTGGCACACCAAAATTCAAAGAAACATCAGTAGCTGTGACAGCTTTCTCAGGTACTGCTGTCAATGTTGTGCCAGCTGTTGGAGAACACTATCTCTGATATGGGATGCAGAAATTTCCTTCTACATGTAAAAGGATTTTGTGACAGAACTGCAGTTTTGTCTGAGCTTCAGTGAAGTGATAATGTGGGATTAAAGAAGCAAGGTTTAAGGATGTCTTTTGAAAATATTGGTAGCAATCTAATAAATTGGTTAAAAGAATATGCTACCCCTTTTCCCACCCTCACAACTCACAGTATTATCCAACTGCTTGGCTAATCAACACATCATCTTTGTCCACCTCTTTCCCAGCCTTACTCCCAATCTTTGCATCCACCTCTTCCCCAGCCTTACTCCCAATCCTTGCATCCCATAAGTCACTCCTCTGTGGATGACCCAGATTCAAGACTTGGCCAATACACTGTCACCGCTACTTCCTACTACCACAGCTCATCCAGCAGTATTTTCTATCCTGTAACAGATAGAGGCTCTTGCAAAAGTAGCCACATAAAGCCACTGTCAGACTGTGGCTAAACAAAACTCATCCACCTACTTGGTGAAAATGCAGTTAATGTAGCACACCAATTGTCTTTTCCAACTGATCTCCCCCCCCCCCCCCCCAACCTCCCCCACCCACCTTCTCTGAATTACATAGATGGTGGGAACAGCCTCTCAAGCTCACGGGTGGGCAACCAACAGCCCACAGGCCAGATCCAGCCTGTGAATGGTTTCAATCCAGCCCGTGGAAGAAATTTGTGGGGGAGAGATCATGGTGCTCGCATTGTGCTCCACCCGAGGAGCATTTTTGGATATTTCTTTCAACACAGAGCTCCAGTAAGTTTTGCAGCTCATGGCACAGACCAATTACAGTTTTCTTTATTCCGTGGAAGTGCAATGCCATTCTGCCACCACTGTATTTGAACAACAAAGAGAAACACATTTCCATCGTGAACACTAAGTTACGCCCATTGCAAATGTGTGTGCGGAGAGTTGAGGAAACAGCTAACTACCTTGAAAGAGCATCAAGGGATGTATTTTTGCCTCTGGGTCAGTTCTGACAACATACAAATGTTATCTACTACTAACCACCTACACATCAATGTATCACGAAACATTGGGAGTGGGTGATAATTGCACAAAAATTCCTGACTGCTCACGAAAAGTGCCAATCTGAGTAATGGTAACACACACAATTAGTTGGTGAACAAACTAGTTATCTGTTGTCAGGCCACCTGTTTATTTTTCAATCATGACACTTCAATATCTCTGGCAAACCATTTTCAGATGTTTAAATTTATTTGTGTGTCTTGAACATTTTTTCGTTACTAACAGCAATGCACAATTGTGTACCAGAAGTTTATAATGCAGCCATTGTAAAACGTTGTAAGTAAAGAAACAAAGTCAATATCAGAAGACAAGGTGAACATGAAATTACTGTACTCTCGAGAACACGGTCTTTGAGGAGTAATTTGCTAGTATGCAGAAAAAAGGGGTGCCATTGATGTCAGTGTCTTAGTCCACAAATATGAACATCATGGATGCCTAATTTTGATTTTATGTGCCAGAGAAGGTGCTGTTGCAACATGTGACGATGCTGCCTTCAAGCTCGTGTAAGTATGCGAATCACGTCCAAGAGTCCCCAAAAACACCACTGTCCCAAACATCTTCTAGTTCCATTACTAACCTATCTTTTTTCCATCACCCTTCATCTATACACACCTTTACACCCCCTCTGCACCTCACCCCCATTTTTGTCATGTTATTTAGTCTTCGTTTTGCTTCTCCTGCCCTGCTCTCAATCCTGTTCTACCCCAATATACCTAATCCTATTTGCCACACTTATTTCTTCTGCCCCACTTCTGTCAGTATGAGCAGCCATTCAGTGCCACCCTTACTGTGTGTGTGTGTGTGTGTGTGTGTGTGTGTGTGTGTGTGTGTGTGTGTGTCATCCATTAATCAGTGACTGGTGACTGAGAGATTCTCCTTATTTTGTATACACAGATTCGCTATTGGAATTTACAGTATTGTAAAAACAATCTTTAAAATATTCTGTGGCATAACAAACATCCACTTCGTTTGTCATAACATGCCTTTACACTGGCTGAAAAGATAATATCTTAGTGGAAAACGTAAGAGATACGCACCAAGTATTTGCCTCTTCAGTGGCTGGTTAGAGATGGTGTGTGCAAGAAGTAAGGACTCTGGAAAGGTAGAGTATGCAATGATCTGTTAATAAACCTTGTGGGGAGGATACTCACTTCTGATAAAGGTTGCAGTGAAACCCCCCCCCCCCCCCCCCAACACCTTTGCACAGTGTGTTTGTCATGATGACGGGACTTGCACAGGCTCTAAGGGAAATTTTCATACGGAGAAAGTGTGGCCATTGCCAAAGTGGAGGATCTATTGATAGACTGCAAAATGTTATGATGCTACCAGATATGAAATCAGTATGAAGGATGATGGCTTACACAGTTATAGGGGACATAAAGAGTCATTCGAAGTGGGCATGTGAAAATGTGTCAAGTTCTAGAGGAAAACATAGGTAAGTATTTTCACACTGTACATTACTGATGAATTTAAATCAAATGAGAAGTCTAGGGTTCTGTGACAGGAACAGTGGCTAACAGCAAACAGCTTAAGGCATTGTGAAGACCTCTTTCATGAATTGTATAATATCAGTGGTTACAGATACCAGAGCAGCATATTTTAAATGTAGAAAGCGCAGAAAGAAAATTTTAAGAGAGATTATGTTTGAAATAAATATTCAGTTTTAGAAAGTAACTTAACAGCATATTCACAGCATAAGACAACCACGCAAACTGCTTTTAAAAACTTTAATTTCTACCTAATTATAGGACAAACAGTACGAACTCTTATCTACTACTTTCATTACATTGAAATACACAAGGACTGAGGAGTAAAATTAATAAACTGTGGTGAATTAAGAGCTGTCAAACTCACTTGACAATCTGCCCCTCTGAATGTCATGTCCACCTGTACAGATATGTTAAGTGTGATAGGATTTAGGTTAACATCTAACTTCTGCAGTGTCAGTATAAAGCAAGGAAGAGTCACTACATTAATCAAAAACTTTCATTCATTAACAAACATTGCTACTCAGAGCAGCATCAGGATGCATGTGCAATACAAGATGAATTTTGTAACAAATTCTTTGTAACAGTAACTGCAAACGCAGCACTTGAAGGAGATTTTAAGCTATTTATAAATTATCTTGAAGCTTTATTGGCCTCTGTAATAGCCAAAAACAAAGAAATAATGATTGGTTAATAAACAAGGTACTCCATAATCAAGGCATTCTCTGGAACAACAACTTAATTGAAATATACTGAGATCGAGATACAGTGCATCAAATGTCTGAATTTTTTTAAACTCTTGTACATGGACTAAATTTCAGTCAAATATAAACGAACTACTATTGTGATTTCAGAATATATGTTGTGATAGTGTAATATGTACAAGTTACTGACTGACTTCAGGAAGTCTTGTTCTAGAGTGCCTCAACTGCAGACTACAAAGGTTACTAGTGGAAACTGCACTAAACAAATAAACTGAATGTATCATTGCAACTTGGTACTGTAAGCACTAATGCAACCCACTGCTGCAGAATGCTAGCACTGAATGTAAACATTCGGACAGTTAGTTGCTGTAGTGGAAAGAAGACAATGGAATGTGGTAATGATGAATTCATTGATATGGTTTTGATTTATGATCAGGACCACCAGAACGCTGCTGCTGCTTTCCATGTGTGTGTTGCGTTTTTCCTGTTAGACAACATCCCACTCCAAGCACAGTTGTGTCTCTAATTCATCATACAAAAGGAAGGAAGGAAATTAGGGTACAATGACCCACCAACATTGAGGTCACTAGAGATGGAGTACAAGCTTGGAATGTTTCAAGGATGGAGAGGGAAATCAGCTATGCTCTTTGAAAGCAACCATCCCAGCATTTTGAATGGGAGGTTCAGGAAACGGGAAACTTTCATCGAGATGGATGGACAAGTATTTGAACTGTTGTCCAAAAGAATGCAAGTCCAGTATGCAAATCTGCACCACCTCGACCAGCATGATTTGAGAGAGACAGGTCGCTAGGCATCTGTAATGGTCAATGCTGGTAGGCAGCGACATCGCACAACAGTTGCGGTGGAGGAGGCAGATCTGTATCCAGCAGCAGAATGCTCATTGAATACTAATATTCAGAGATTAGCTGCACCCTTATCTGTTAAAGCACCTGTGTTAAGAATAGTACATGACCAGTTACTGTATCCCTTGCATGTGCAACTTCTGCAGGAGCTGAAGAGAGAACATGATTTTCAACACCATAAAAATCACCATAACTGACTGCTGAACCAAAATGCCATGATCAACAGTTCCCAGAAATGGCACTTTCATTCAAAACAATGACATGTTTGGAAAGACCCAAATGTACACACTATCTTGGAGGTCCATTTGCGGCATACATTCATGGCATCTTTGTTGGCCACAGGGAACAACTTTGGAGGGGACAATATCATTGTTTGAAAAAAATAAAAACATTGGTAGATAAAAATATTAGTCTCATTACTTTCCTGACACACCTCATTTGTAACTCTTCAGTTAAGTACTGACACTGTTCAGGATACCAAGTCTACTAAACGTGTTATTCAGTAGATAAATCAATGATCCAATTGCTTTGAGGATTTTGGGAAACTGGTTCAATACCTGGACTTGACAGATATTTATAGAATGTCTCCTCATGTCTTTCAAATGCAATTACTATCTCTACGTTCATACACCTTTTCTTCTCTTCTTCTACTACTTCTACCTTGAATGAAGAAGTGTGTTAATGTGGAAGCCTTAAAAGCAATTCCCCCCCTCCCCCCAATATATTTTAGCAAGGAGTATTATACAGCATATACATGATTTATAAAAGCTGGACAATTTGATGAAGTGCCATACCAAGAGACTGTACAGAAAAATCTTGTGAAATGTAACACATTTTTAAATTGTCAGTACATTTTGATAGTTTATGAACACTCATATAGAAAAACACATGTTTAATTTTCTTGTATCACACAAAAACGTAATGTGCATAGATAGAAACTAAAAATGATCACTATATGGTGATAACAACTGGTGCATCTATTATCTGTGTGATGATACTGCACCTTGATGATGAATATTGTAAGATAGTTGAATTAAATTTTTAAAACAATTAATATCAGAATAACAGCCATGGGGAATATGGTAAGATAGTTGAATTCAATTTTAAAAACAATTATGATCAGAATAGTAGCTATGGTCACTGTCACAGGATTTCACAAGAAGGAAAAAATATTCTTTTTTCACTTCTCTGTCGTATAATCTCAGAAACACTAATAATTTACTTATCTTCTACTACCACTACTCTGGAAAGAGCAATCATTAATCTCTTAAATATAAATTAGTCTCAGGTAAATACTTAATACACAGCCAAAATAAAACTTTTCACATTGCACAATATAGTTTGTATTTACCTTCTCAATATTTTCATCTGGAGGTAGTGGATCAGACTGAATAGCCATATCCATAACTTTCATTGACTTGCTCTCAAGCTGCTTTGCCATGTGGCTTAGTTGTTGCTTAAACAATGCCAGCTGGCCCTGGAAAATGAATTCACAGCACTATGCAATAAATTCTTAACAAAATCATTGTGTTGAAACAGGAAATACATCTCAAAACACAATTCAGATGCAGATACACTATTACATGGCAGTACACATTGTGAAGTAGATAAGTCAAAATCAGCAAAACAAACTTGGTCTAAATATTTTATAAGTAAATGTAACAGCTCACCAACTGAAAACTTTGCCAGCTTCATATAAAAAAAAAAAAAGGGGGTGTGAGCGTGCGCCCTCACACACACACACACACACACACACACACACACACACACACACACTTGCTCGAAGGAAGATTCATCTGGGAGCTGGGAAAGTTTTTAAACTTGTTTATGTGCCTTTCAATGTCTCAATGACTATTATTCAGTGAGTTCTTACCTTTCGCCTAAATCATTTACTTCTACAAGGACATTCCATTACCCGACTTGGTCTAGTAGAGTATAGGAAACAAATAATGGAAATGGCAGCATCTAATCATATTTGGGTAGAAAAGTAAGTTTGCAGAATGTTCACAATTTACATATTATTTAAAAATTACAAGAAAAGAATGAAAGTAGTAACATACCACTTACAGATTTACTTTCTTAAATTTTTTATTGGCAATATAGTATTCTAAATTTATCAAATATGGCTTGTGTTTGGTATTTCCAATACTTTCTATTTTTAAATAAACAAGTATTTGAAATGTAATTAAATAGATGTTTGCAGAAAATGAACTGTTGTGGTAAATGTTGCCAAAATACAATTGTAAAAAGAAAGAAAAGTCTACAATATCTGGCAGTGATCAAGTATTTAAGAAGTCACTATTAATGTGTTGCATGCAAGCACAGTCAGATGTGGGACACAAAGCAGTATAATATGCTCTTGGTTGAAAATTGGTGTGGCAGTGCTCACCATTAGCCACCCTAATGAGCTGGATGGGCATAATGCTGTAGTGGCCACCACGAAAAACTCATTGGTCTGAGGAATAAATCCAAATGGATGGAGACGGAAACAAATATGAGTTGACATACACTCATAATTGCATGACAGAGAACCAGGAATGCAACCTGTGAGCATACCATACTCAAAATAACACTTTTCCGTGTTTACTCCCGTAATTTGTTACTGTTAGCCTGTTAATGTTGTGCACACAGAATATCCCACAAATAGCAGCACACCAGCAATGCCAGTAACTGCTATTCACAATCTGATATTATTTTGTAACTAAAAATGCTGGCTCTACAGTGTGACTGCTATTTAAGCATATGAAAGTAGCTGTTGATGCCTAGCCTTCATTTTGGTAAGATGGCTTTCATGTAACTGGAAGAATTCCTTATATTCAATTGTTTAATTAGAGCCTGCACACACACACACACACACACACACACACACACACACACACACACACACACACACACAGAATATATAGCCACGGAAAATAATGGCACATTTGTGTTGTTTTTTGTCACACTGAACTTCAGTGAAGATTGTTTTTCAAAGAATCATGATTAAGTTCAAACAGTGTTCACTATTCAAATAAAAACATGTAGTAATCATGATCCAGACCTTAAAGATTCAGTTCATATTCATTAGCACAGTCATATAATTTGTTTTAACAATTCAGTGACACCACCAGAGGTTATTACACATGGTTCAGTCACATGTTAATGTAACCACAGTATATGTCTGACATAAAATGTGATAACCACTCATAGATAGCAGGTGGTAGTGCTAGCAGTGGAGTGTACATAAAGCATGTCGGGGTGGGGATGTGGAAAATGGTGCAGTTGTTGTCATAATGCAGAGACAGAGTGATTTATGTGACATCCAAATGAGCATGATCATTGGCTTTTTGGGACAAAAGTGGAAGCATTTCTGAAACAGCTAAGTTTGTAAACTGTTTGCATGCCACCATGGTTAAAGTATACTGAGCCTTGCAAAACAGCACTGCCCAAATCTGGTGCAGAGACAACTGCAGTACATCACGGGTGATAGATGACTGGGATGAATGATGACTGTGGACACGTATATGAGCAAAAAGATGTGCAACTGTCGAGCAACTGGCTGCCCAGATGAACCAAGGGGCTACCAACATTGTACCTTCAATGATCGTTCACTAAATGTTGCTGTTTAGGGACCTAACTGCTGTTCATCAGCGACAAAGGGTGGAATTTGCTTGGCAATACCACAATTGGACATCCACTGAGTGGCAACAGGTGGACTTTTCAGATGAATTGGACAGATGGCCATTCACACATATGGCACGAAATACCTGAAAGCAAACACCCTGCTTGCACAATGGGCTGGAGCAGGGCTTCCCAACATGTGGTCCGTGGACCCCTTAGGGGTCCGCCAGCTCTTTCTAGGGGGTCCGTGGCCACCTTTCACCAAATCGTGTAAAGTCGCAACAATACGGGGGTCTTTTGTGCACCGGCTCATGGGACTAGATGCACTGAAACCTTTTACGCATGCACGGAGCAAGCTTTGTCGACCAATCACAGCGCACGCTGGCACGTATGCAGCCCCAGGCATCATTAAATGTTAAACTTGCTTTGTCAGTCCATTACCTTTTTCATAAGTCGATTTTTGACCTGTTTATTACCTCTAACATGGATTGGTGGCTTAAGTCAGGATCATTGAAGAAGGGTGCAATTTCTCGATTGCCTTCACAACAAGGGAAGTTTCCAGTTGAAATGAATGAGGAGGGAGGATGACCAAAGGAAGAACAATCACAAGAAGCTCCACAGCCAGATTTATTATGTGAAAACACAGCAAGTACTCCATTGGTTGCAATATCCTGTGGAAGTGGAATAACCAAGATGCGTAAGAACAACGAAAGGAGGGTAAAGCTCAGTGTGTAATTTGTGCACGAGTCCTTCCGAACAGTTCAATAGTTCCAGTTAAATTGCGCCGTCATTTTGAAGGTACTCACCTAGATTTCCAGGCTAAAGACATCGATTTTTTCAAAAGGAAGAGTGTTGAACTAGCTGCTTCTCAGCATTGCACGAAAACTCATGCACAAACAATTGATGAAAAATCATTAAAAGCTTCTTTCTTGGTTAATTATTGAAAGGCAAAAACAGTCAAAGCTCATACCATTGCAGAAAATCTCATAAAGTCGTGTGTTAATGATAATGTTTCTTGCATGCTAGACGAAAAGGCAGTAAAGTTTGTTGTATCTTCGGTGCCATTATCAAACAATACTGTCAAGAGATGCATTGTTGACATGTCAAATGATGTGAAAGACACAACACAATTCATTTTCTCTGCAGATAGATGAATCCACTGATGTTGCCGGATTAGCGATTTTATTGGCTTTTGTCCGTTATGAGTATTCTGGATGTTTTGAGAAGGACCGCTTATTGTGCAGACCACTACCTGCCAACACAACAGCTACTGAAATATTCTATCTATTGGATGATTTTTTAAGGACTAAAGAAGTTTCATGGTCTAGTTGCATAGATGCGTGCACAGATGGTGCAAAAGCTATGATGGGTCCTACAGTCGGAGCAATAACAAAAATAAAAGAAAACGCCAAGAATTGCAGCAGTAGTCATTGTGCTCTCCACAGATATGCTGTAGCTACGAAACAAATGCCTGTTTCATTCAAGAAAGTTTTAGACGAATCCATTCAAATCATTAATTACATAAAATTAAGGCCGTTGAAGTCAAGACTTTTCACAATACTGTGTGAAGATATGGCAAGCCTTCATTGTTCCCTGCTTCTCCACACAGAAGTGATGTGGCTCTCACATGGAATCGCACTCTCTCGGTTGTACGAATTAAGATTGGAAGTCTAGGCTTTCCTTTTGGAGCGTAACACCAAATTAGCAGACCTTATTAATGACGAAAATTGGCAGTGTATACTTGCCTATTTGTCAGATATTTTCTCCAAAATGAATATTTCACTCCAAGGGCAAAGTGAAACAAAGGTCACTGCTTTCGACAAAGTCTGATCATTCAAGAGGAAAATCAATTTTTGGGCAGAGAGTGTCGAGGAGGTGGAGGTCGAGTGTTTTCCTCTTCTCAAGGAGTTTTTGAAAAACAAAACATTGGCACTTGGGAAGAATTTGTTTCATTAAATCCTGGAACATCTCCGAAGCTTGATGTCATTGTTGGAGCATTATTTCCCAACAGCTAAAGATGAGAAGCTGCAGAAATACGAATGGGTGGTCAACCCATTCACTGTATCCAAAAAGCTGAACATTCTATCATCAAATGAATATGAGTTGATAGAAATTGCCACAGACCCTACCTTGAAATCAAGTTTTGACATTGATGGTTACTCACACTTTTGGATCCGTTTGGATGACAAGAAATACTACCCCCTTGTTGAAAAGGCAAAACACGTACTTCTTCCGTTTGCCACAACATACATGTGTGAATCTGGATTCTCAATCTATGCTGCCCACAAAACTAAGTACCAAAGCTGTCTGAGATGCGGAACCAGACATCTGTCTCCAGTTGTCAATAACTGAACCCAACTTTTCAAAACTGTGTCAGCAGAAGCACCCTCAACCATCACATTAGGATTCCATTGTTATTCCTACAGACTCATCTATAGTAAAGAAGAAAGCATTTTTCTTCGTAGATGTTCAGTGAACGTACCTGAACTATAACTCTGTAGGAATTTTGTTTCTGTCTACCATCATTTACAAAATAATTATTAATTGAATTCTATTGGCATTGATATTTTTGTTACGAAAATTAAAATGATCTCTAAAGCTAATTTCTTTTCTTTATAATATATTCCGTCATCTCAGTTAAAAATATGGCCTACCTATACTTCAATTACAATTACTTGCTATTACTCTGACACTATATTGTGGCAACTGGCTGCGAACATAAACAAATGAGGACTTTTCATGTGCCACCTTGTGAAAGGTAAACCTCCTCGTTGCCGTTCAGTAGATACGCAAAGACGTAAAAATAACTAGATTTTCCAAGCTGTTTTCATGGGCACGAAAATCGATTGTGAATTCAAATTGGATTGGTAATTTCAAGTTGTTTTCATTCATCTCTAAACCAAAGACTATCGATACTTCGGGAGGGGGGAGTCATTGGGAACATAGCAGTTGCATTAAGAAGCTTTCAGTTCCCATGGGTTTCGCTCAAATTTAAAGTTACTGTGCTCTTGACTGTCTCAGGGTCCACCGTGGATTTTCAACTGAAGAAGGGGTCTGCCAGCTGAAAAGATTGGGAAGCCCTGGGCTGGAGAATGTTTTTGTGGTATTTGCTGTGTGACCTCTTCCATCCCCTAAGCAGTTTGTTTTTCCTCAGCACAATAATTCAACAGGTCATACAGTTTGCAGTGTACCTGTGTGGGTGAAGAGCACCAGCATGAGTTAACCATACTCCCCTGGCCACTGAAATCCCCGAATTTAAACCCTACTGAGAATCTGTGGCATCACCTACATCGGGCTGTTTGCACCAGGGGTTCTCAGCAGAGAAACTTAGCGCAGCTGGCTATGGCACTGTTGTCGGTATGGTTCCATAACACTTTCAGTACCTTGCAGAACCTCTCTTCCCGTAGGTCCCACAGCAGTGTGCACCCCAAAAGGTTGTTATCCAGGCTTCTGACAAGTGGTCACATTAATGTGACTTGACAGTGTGTGACATCAAAAAAACAACAACAACAACAACAACAACAACTTCGTCTGACAAAGCATAACTTGGAGCCCACTCCGATCCTGCTTGAATTGTTCTAGTCATTGCCAATAGTGTTCAATACCAGTGGACAGTATGAAACTTATGCAATTGTGTTAATGAAAAGATGTCAATCAGTCTCCCAACAATGCCATTCTTTCCCCAAAAGATCACTGGGCAAATCAGGGCAGGCTGCCTGTTGGCAAATCCAAAAATATGTGTTTGTCCAAATGCAGCAGTTTGTACTTAGTCAGGCTTAACATGACATGTCACTAAACTGTCTGCTAAGTAAACGTCCACTGGGAGTGGAGCAGTGAACATTCAACACCCTCAAAACAGGAGCTAGGTGGAGAAATGGTGTTTTACCACCCTGATTTTACAAAGCCTTAATGATGGATGCATACCTGTTCTAGTTTGCCAAGTGTGACTAGAGATGAGACAATTATAACAAGCAGTTTTGCATGTAATTTCTTAATGTCCTGTGGAAGATCTTATTCAGCCAACAAAATCAAGATGTTAGTGTGTGCCTTTAAAAGATTTCACTACTATTTACTGGAATACCCTACTAAGGTCTACACAGACCATCGAGCACTGAGCTTACCAATCAGTTGTGCATCATCACATACTTAATTCGCCACATGGTGTGTCTCCTTACAAGGCTACAGCTTTAAGATCATGTATGCATAACAGATACTCAAAATTTCGTCGTGGGCACACACTCAATGCTGCCAGAAGGCTTCAAACATTCAGCATAGCTTCTGTAGTTGGTCAAAATAAGCAAACATTAGTCATAAAGGACAGTATGCACTGTAAGCATGCCGAATATATTAGCAAAAAGAGTGATATCTAATGATGATAATATAGATCGACAACAAATATTTACAAAATACTTTCTGCAATCAAAGGCTGTTCCAAATTCCACCAATGTTACCAAATTAAGTATTTTCCAATTCGTCAGGCACCATTATTCATTACAATAAGATTTTCTAGATCAAGGTTACAACAATGTGTAGAAATGGAACTATGTCGCATCAACATCATGAAGAAAGCATTCCATATAGATGTCATTAAATAAAAATTGTGAGTTCCGCATTTAGCAGTGGATTATCAGAAAACTCCCATGAGGCACCGCCTTATCGTAGCACTGTCCGTGTGGGCGGGAGAGTTTGTGTGCTCCAAGGAAGCTGAGAGCTATATCGGCGGTAGCGTAGCTACTGGCAGGTCCAACCTAGCCGGGCAGGTCTCAGCAGAGGAGCCAGACAAAGTGTGCCTCACAACGACCCGTCTTATATCCTATATATACTATTCCCTACCCTCTCCTCAGTTACCATTCCTTCTCTTTCTCTAATTACCTTAACACACCACTGCCTTGTGGTTCGTCTCGGGAGGGATGAAGGCTAAGGGAGAAAACCCTGAAAGAAAATCTGGAGTGGGGCCCCAAAGGCGGTTGGAAGGCGTACTACGTCCCCTTTCGGCAGCTCCTGCAACCGAAGTGATACCAGACGTATTGGCTTGCCTTTCCTCTGGATATTATCATTTAGGTCGAGAGGGAGACCGTGATGATTGGGCAACTCACATGTCTTCATATTTATCGCTCAGGCTTGTAGCATCCTGGAGAGGAGACTTCAGCGGCATCCAAGGACTTCGGCACAACACGGGAAGAGGCAGTTACCGGTTATAAGCTCTGTCTGATTGGCGTAAGACTCGAGTGCCAGGGGCCACTTCCGACGGTGGGAGAGATCATTGCATCTCATTGGACAGCTACCGCCCGCCTCAAGCTGGACAGCCCCCAGCCAATAAGGAGCTGTCCCGCCACTATCCGCCTGCTTCACGGGATGTGTGAAGCTTAGAAGTAATCTTCGACAAGCGGGTTGATATAGTACACCTACCAATAACAAAAATGAAATAATAAAGAAATCACTATTTCGTATTGCCACCTGGAATGTTAGGACAATGTGTCCAAGGTACATTGACGATGCCCAAGAGGTTGATTTCATCCGTAAGACTGCCGTAATTGACAGAGAGCTCCATTGTTTGAATGTAGACATTGCGGGACTGCAGGAGACGCGGCTTCCAGATGCGGGCTCTATCAGGGAGGATAATTACACATTCTTCTGGCAGGGGAAGTCTCAAGACGAGCCAAGACTTCATGGCGTAGGACTTGCTGTTAAAAACGCCCTCCTGGATTGTACTGTGCCACCATCCGGTGGAACAGAGCGAATTATTGATTTGAAAATATGCTCCTCAAGTGGCACTGTCAACATCCTAAATGTGTACGCTCCTACCTTATCATCCAGCATGGAAGAGAAGGATCTGTTTTATGACTTACTCAGTGACAGAATAGCCAGGTACCTAGCACCGAGACACTGTATATTCTAGGGGACTTTAATGCTAGAGTTGGATCAGATAATGACATATGGCCGAATTGCATGGGACATCATGGGGTGGGAAAAATGAATGAAAATGGCCAGAGACTGCTTGAAGTTTGCTGCTTTTATGGACTCTGTATCACAAACACATATTTCCAGCTTAAGGATCAGCACAAGGTGTCTTGGAGACACCCGCGCTCTCATCACTGGCATCAACTTGACTTAGTCATAGCAAGGCGTACTGGTCTCAAAAATGTGCTACTGACACGAAGATATCATAGTGCTGATTGCAACACAGCCCACGCCCTAGTGGCGTGCACATTGAGGCTCACTCCTAAGAAATGTCACCACGCTAAACCGAGAGGTCATCCCCGTATCAACACAGATTATGTTCATGACACACAAAGAAAGCAGGATTTTGCCAGTAATTTTGAAAGTGCTTTCCCAGGAAACGTGCAAGCAGAAAGGAATGTTGATAAGAAATGGGCAAAACTCTCGGGTGCAATCTACAACTCAGCAGTATTGGCCTATGGAATAAAAGGAAAAAGAAATAAGGACTGGTACGAGCAAAATTTGGAAGAAATGGAACCAGTCACTGAGGCTAAACGGAAAGCCCTGCTTGCTTATAAAAGAAACCCAAATGAAAGAACTCGAGATGACCTACGGAAAGCAAAGAACAGGGCACAGCAAACATCCAGGAGATGCGCAAATAACTACTGGCTGAATTTATGTGTAGGTATACAGAAAGCGGCCGACTCTGGGAATGCTAAGGCAATGTACGATGGTATTAAGAAAGCAATTGGACCAACTGTCAGAAAAACAGCTCCTCTGAAGTCCAAGACAGGTGAAGTCATTACTGATGAAGGCAAACAAATGGAATGCTGGGTTGAACACTACCTCCAGTTGTATGCAGTCGAGAATGAAGTTAGCAAGGATTCATGTGACGCCATCAAACAAATGCCAGTTATGGAAGAACTAGATGCAATGCCTACTATGGAAGAACTTAGTAGAGAAATAGATTCTCTTGCTAACGGAAAGGCCCCAGGTGAAGATGGGATCCCTGCAGAGGTTATTAAGTACAACAAGTCTGTTATTCTCAAACATTTATATTCACTTATCACAACCAGCTGGGAAGAAGGTTATGTCCCGATGAGTATGCGGAATTCGAGGATAGTTACTCTATATAAACAGAAAGGGAACGGAAGTGACTGTAACAATTACCGAGGCATTTCATTACTAAGTGTAGCCGGGAAAACTTATGCAAGAGTCATCCTAATGCGATTACAGATCTTAGCTTCCAGAATCTACCCAGAATCTCAGTGTGGCTTCAGGCCCGGCCGATCAACTGTAGATATGATCTTCTCCTTAAGACAGCTACAAGAGAAATGTCATGAGCAACAGAGGCCACTTTATATTGCTTTCATTGACCTTGTTAAAGCGTTTGATTTAGTGAGCAGAAATGGGCTTTTCAAACTGTTGCAGAAGATTGGATGCCCACCTAAACTACTGCAGATAATTGTCTCTTTCCATGAGAAAACACAAGCAACAATTTGCTTCAACGGTAAAACATCAGAAGCATTCCCTGTTAATAGCGGTGTGAAACAGGGGTGTGTGTTAGCTCCTACATTGTTTGGGATTTTCTTTTCCCTTCTGCTCAGATTTGCCTTTGAAGACTGTGAGGAGGGAGTGTATCTACATACGAGGTCTGATGGAAATCTTTTCAACATTGCTCGCCTCAAGGCCAAGACCAAAGTAAATACAGTCGTTATCCGTGAGTTGTTATATGCGGACGATGCAGCTCTAGTAGCGAACACAGAAGATGAGCTGCAGTATATAATCAACAAATTATCAAATGCCTGTGAAAAGTTTGGTCTACTCATCAGCCTTCAAAAGACTAAGATCATGGCGCAGAGCACTACCAACCTTCCATCCATTAGCATTGATGGCAATCCTCTCCAGATAGTTGATGACTTTACCTACTTGGGATCCACAATGTGTATCAACTTGTCCATGGACACTGAACTTACTAACAGAATCGCAAAGGCATCATCTGTCATGGCTAGACTGAAAAACAGAGTATGGAACAACGGACTGCTTACCACAAAAACTAAATTAAAAGTCTACAACGCTTGTGTTATAAGCACCCTTCTCTATAGCTGTGAGACATGGACAACTCTTTCTAGGCATGAATCTCGACTCAACAGCTTCCATCTCCGCTGTCTCCGGAAGATCCTTCAGATCTCTTGGGGAGATAGAGTACCCAACACCGAAGTCTTTCATCGTGCAAGCACAACCAGCATCTTTGCACTCCTGAGTCATCGACGTCTAAGATGGTTGGGACATGTCAGGCGCATGGATCCTGAGCGGATACCGAAACAGCTGCTGTACGGCGAACTTCAGGAAGGTGTGAGGCCAGTGGGACGACCGCATCTTCGTTTCAAGGATGTCTGCAAGAGAGACCTGACCAAGACCAGAATCAATCCAAGCCGCTGGGAAAGCATTGCAGATGACTGTGTCAAGTGGCGAGTAACTGTGCGCAACGGCGTCAAGCTCTCAGAGGACGAACGCACACAGGAACAAATCAGGAAGAGGACAAAGCGAAGAGACCGAGCGGCTTCTGTTTGAAGTCCCTCAAATTTCACATGTCCAAACTGCAGTAGGGACTGCCACTCTCGAGTGGGACTTTTTAGCCACAGCAGACGCTGCAGGCTCTGAACCAAGCATGCTGCACCATCATCCCTCAAGGATGGACGGATGCCATTATCAGAAAACTCTACGCTTACTTTATAGCTCTTGCACTTATGAGCCAAGTTAGTCCTCTTCATGAATTTTTTGGTATGCAAAACGATTGCCATTTCCATATGTGCAACTTCTGACTTATCTAACCACCTAATAGAATAAAACTTGAAATCTGAACCATAATATGGATTTCTTTTTGTTGCTACATTTCAATACATTGTAGCTAAAAACAAAGATGATGTGACTTACCATACGAAAGCGCTGGCAGGTCGATAGACACACAAACAAACACAATCATACACACAAAATTCTAGCTTTCACAACCAACGGTTGCTTCATCAGGAAAGAGGGAAGGAGAGGGAAAGACGGAAGGATGTGGGTTTTAAGGGGAGAGGGTAAGGAGTCATTCCAATCCAATCATACGATCAAAGGCAGAGCCACGTGTGAAAGCACCCGCGTGATTTACCAACTGACCT